>NC_141600.1:57008677-57226177 GCF_047967505.1 Dipteris shenzhenensis | reverse complement strand
TTGAGATAGCTTGCTCTCGGAATGCAAGGATTGAGTGGAATAATATGAGTCTTTGCATGAGATTTGTTGTCTCCTTGTCGCAAATAAGGTGGATCGGCCCATCAGCACCGCCATCTATTTCCTCCTCCCTAGTGGAAGCATCTCCAGACTACATCGGATTCCTTCTGCCAAAGTTTGGCATTTTTATCTAGGGGAACCCCTATGGGTATGCATTGCTAATTTCTATCACTGATCTTATTAGGGACGAAGTGTAGTATGTGTGGGTCAAGATTTGTGTTGTGTGAGGTCATGGGTAAGGTCATGAAGTTGATGGGAATGCAAATTGGATGGGCGTAGGTGATGGAGATCAACGAACAAGGCCGAGTGAAACACATGGCTCTAGGTCCGGGATCTGGAAGTAGGGCAAAAGCTTTAGTACACTATACCCCCTCTAGTATGGTTCGGAGCTTAATATTTGACTAAAGACGTGGAAACCATCTCGAACGATGAATGTACAATAGTAAAAGCTTCCGCTAGGGATGCAGAATAGCATTTCTCACTCGTTGGCTGAATAGTGGCCCCTGCTTTCCAATTTCAGGATTCTCAGATGGCCAAACGGTCCAATCTTCTCGCTAAGAGAGATTAAAACTTACGAATCAGCTATGAGAGATTAAAACATTGTCAAACTAGATGAGATGTTCGATTACTTCCTTTAGAAATCCTCTCCATTGCAAATGTTACAAAGCCTCTGCAACTACTTTTCCATGGGAATTTCACTGCAATTATATAAGATTGAAGTAGCTTAAGTTTTAGCTTTAACCGTGCAATGCTCGCATAACCAGCAACAACAACAGGGAGATAGTACTAGGGCGAGCTATTTTAGGTTTGGGCAAAAAGATTAGCGAAGCTGTCACCTTGCAGAATTTTGGGTGTACTCAGAATTATAGAGTCTCTATAGAGTGATAGCTATTGGGATGTCATAGAGTGATAGTTACTGCATTGCTCAGTATGCCACATCTAGCTTGTGATGATGGCCAGTGGCATACGGAGTCCTCAGGTTCCAGATTTTGTTCCAAGGAAACATGGGATAGAAGATTCCTATAAATAGTGCATATAAGATAGTTGGATGGCAGAGTAGCTTGAGAAGGATCAGCATAGTATAGGTGACTTTTGTAGATGTAAACATAAGCAAGTACACTATATAGGATCATGTATGACTACAGATTACAACTTTCTGCCACTTTGATTATTGAGTATTGAAGGGAATTACTTTTGTTTTCATGTTGCAATTCCTTTAGCCTCTACATATATTAATTTTTAAATTGTATCAGCTTTGTTGATATGTGTTTTTTTTGTTTGCAGGCGACATTAGAAGAGTCAAGATATGGGATTGATAAAATTTCACATCATGCTTTAAGAGACAGGGTAGTTGTAGCACTTGATATTAGTCTTCGGTAGTTGTTATAAGGAGAAACCTTTCCTAAGGTTGGTACAAGTAGTGCACCGAAGTCCATAGTTTGTGAAGCGACTTCAAAGGTATGCTAACAGCCTGTCTTCTTTTTGCAAAAACTATTTAGTACGAATTCTTTAACAATCAGGGAGCGAGACAGTAAATGTGGCTATGTAGCAAATGTTTGTGTTGTGAGGTCAGTTCGATGCCAAGTAATAGCCTCAAACCTCTAGAGGTTTCAGTCAAGGAAGCAGATCTCTTTCTTTGCAATAGGATCTCTCAAGAATGGAAGAGTCCACAAATCCTACAATTAGAGCTCCCTACCAAAGCATTCCGAGTATGAGTTCATATAAGCAACAAAGGCCACAATTTGTTCAATAGCAACAAGGCTTGCCTATTAGACAAGAATACTATCCAAGATTAAATCAGCCACCTGTATTCTCATTTACATACCCTCTCCAGCAGCCTTTTGATAGGATAAACACCCCTTTTCTGCAGTATCAATCAATGGGAATATATGGACCTCATCATACTAGAGATTTCTCACAGCATGCATTTCCACAAGCTACACTTCAGCAATCCCCAATGTCAGCATTCTCTAGTTATCACGAGGAAGAGGGATTCCACGTAGTATTGGACAGTACTGAATCTTGGAGGGAGAGCACTCAATGCCAAACTGCTAATCCCTCTTCCTATCCTAGCTGTACTAAAACACACACCCCCTCCCATGACAACCAGCAGGTTTCTAAAGGGAAGGTAGTAAAGATGAAGGATTGGCCTTCTAGAAAAAGAAAGGCATGTAAACGCCAGGAATCTGAAGCTGAAGGAGATGAACATGAAGACAATGATCCACAAAGGGGAAATAGATATTTAGCCAGTGAGTTGATTGATTTAGTAAACTTTCGCCTAGAGATGCAACCCAAGTTTGAGACACTAACCACTCATCATGAGCTACGGGTGACAATTGCCATCAAGATGGCATCAGAGGGGTATCCTGTGAGGCAATGGGAAAGTTATAGAGACAAGTGGGATTTTGAATTTAAGAGGTACAATGTAGAGTTTAAAAGCTTGCTAAATTAATATGGATTTGGAGATGATAATGAGCTTGAAGGTACATAATTTATATTGTTCAAGGATCAAGTTTTGAATGCAATACACAAAGTAATGCACAGAAGGCCAAAGATTGCTTCACAATCTAGATGTCAGAGTGTAGTAGGAGGGGCACGAGGACCCACTTGTGAAGAGAAGTTGCAATAGGAAGGTGTTTCAGGGATGGGTGGAAAGAGAGAAAAGAGAAGCTCTCATATTCAGTCCATTGTCTTTGATGCAATGGATAAGGTAATGGATAAGTTTGAAGCACGACAAAGCCATGAGGACATGAATGAAGCCATCAAGGCTGTTTCCTCATCGGCAAGGCAATTAGTGAAAGAACCAGAGGAAAGAAATGGTCCTATGCAACAAGAAAGTTGTGTTGATGAGAGAGTCTCATTGGTTAGCTTCGATAAGGAGAGAAAAGTATGCTACCAACTGTGCAAGGGGTGACGTGGATTGGGAAGCATTGGTGTGTTTAAAAGAGGATGACCTTCGAGGTGAGCTTCTCATCCTTGCCGGACCCGCAAGGCACATTTGGAAGGAGATCAAAAAATTGAAGCAAAAAGATGGTGGGGATAGCTCTTAGGTAACATATGTACATGCCACGCTAAGTGCTAGAAATGTTTTGACTCTCAGACTCAAAGGGGGAGATTAGCAATATTGGACTCTTCATATCCAAGCGGATGGCTTTATTAGCATTTTCCAAGGACAGAAAAATAATGATAGTACTTATGGGCTCAATGATACCGATATGAGATCAAGTTTCATCCCACTGGAAAAGATGAGAAGTCGTCATTGGGTTGATGTTTCAAGGTCTTGGGAATGACAACAATCCATCTTAGGAAGGAAACCTTTCATTTTAGCCCAACTTGCTTGTTTTTTGCTATTGTTTAATTCCCAACCTAGTCAAATCCCTTTGCCAGGCAAACTCAAATGATTGAAGAGTAGCAAAACCTCCCACCAATGTATACATCAATTAATACTCAAAGCAATCCCTTGCCTGCCTTAGGTGAAGAGCCTTCAAGGCCACGTGTTCAGTTCTATGATGGCAAACCCTCCTTCACTAGAACTTCCGAGCCTTGGGTACCCAGGTTCTAGCCACCGTCTCGAAGGGCAGGGTACTGATCAAATGGACTTTGGGGAGAGCACCTTGCCTCATCCAATGGCCCCTCATCCTAATCTGTATGCAACTTTGGAGGAGCTCCAAAAGGTATTCCCTTCCCTATGGCTACACCCTTATAGGACGGTACCTAACATAAACATATAGATGCCAAGGCCCATACTGATGAGGCTAGTAAACGCGAGCCCACCATGAGTGTCAGCCCCAGGTTTTGGCTCCAGGTCTTATGAGGCTAGGACTAGCAAACACAATTCCTATTTGGCCGACAAACTTCTATAATCCACCCCAAGGACCACCTAACTATGGTATTGTGCCAGCTCCTCAAGCACCTCCACTTGCACCACAAGCAATACTCACCAATGAGGCAATGAGGATCCTAGTGCAAGCACTAGGAAGGGGGGCCGCGTTGCAAGTTGTTATGGAAAGAGATACTAATGCTTCATGAAGCCATCCGGTTACCATCTCCAAGCTTATCACTAAGTTTCCAAGAGAAGGAGATCATGTCTCCCAAGTGGAAAGGTTCGAGTAGATTTGCGAAACTTTTGGAGACATCGATGACCTGGATAAAGTGAACACATTTGGGATAAGCCTTGACGACAAGGGGGGCCAATGGTACATGGCCTTAGGAGCTGATGAAAAAATCAAATGGGAGACATTCAGGAAGGCCTTTATAGTGGGATTCGCTCCCACTTGCCCAAAACGGAGTACGATCAACTAGTTGTATGAGGTTAAGCAAAAGGAGCATGAAACCCTACGGGAGTACATTGCTAGGATTAAATATATGAACTCCCGTTGCGAGCCTCGTGAGAGAATGAGCAACGACAGCTCCTGCTTGGATTCCTTATCAGGTTAAGGGATGCAAATTTTCATGACCATCTGTTCACCCGTAACCCCACGCCGTTTGAGTTGTGTAGCAAGGCCACTCTACCCTTGGATGACAATATGAAGGATAAGGACCAACTTGTGAAGTCCCCTGTCGCTCCTTCAGAAGTGTCTCATGCCAGCAATGCAACTAGCCCAAGAGAGTCTAAGGAGATAGCCCCTATTCCTCAGGGGGCAAACGCAGATGAGATGGCCCTTGATCTCTTGAATAGAGTGGCCCTACAACTCAAGGGAGGATTAGTAAGAGAAGGTCCAAGCAATCCTCACCTGTTTCCTAGAAGGGAAAACATGTGGTGTGGGTTGTGCACGAGCAACCACCCTATGAACGAGTGCCCATGCGTTAGGGCAAGGACGATGCTTTATTGAGCCCATTGTGCCAAAGGGAGGAATCATGAGACCTCCTAGTGTTATTATTAGAGGGTCAAGCCTTTGCCATTGTATCAACAAAGGGAACCCCTGACTTTAACCGTCCCACCTAACCAATTTATCCAAGGTCAACTTGCTATACAAGGAGCCCCCTTGCCAACCAAGTGCAATACAGGGCCCAAAATCTCGCATTGCCACCACCCATTCTAGGCCCTCAACCCCCCTCCACCTCACATCACCGCTATGAACCAAGTAATTGTTGAACAACCCTGGGCAAGTGGGATGAATTGTATGTGCCCCGTTGACAAGTAACTCTGGCCCATACGAAGGTTCCTCATACCAATCGGGCCAAATAAGTCACTATGTCCTTCAAGATGAATTGTACGTTTTGGTGTACCAAATGGCTTTTGCCCCTCAATGGGCTAGGGATATGAACACCTTGACACAAAGGCAGGCCATACAATGCTATTCATGCCAAGGCCCACACCGGGCCAGTGAATGTCCCTATAAGAATCAAGCCAATTGGCCAATCTCTTGTTTCAAGTGCCACGGACTTCACTTCCTCACAAACTGCCCCTATAAGGACGATCAACTCCTGCCCCATAAACTCCATCTGGTACCAATGCGCCGTTATGCACAGGCTGTGGGATGGATCACCTATCTAAGGATTGCCCAATGAGGTGAGCCCCAAAGGCGCCCCGGATCCTAAGGCCGGTATTAATCTGCTGCTCAAGCACTAAAAGGGGCCAAGTCTCATTGGTATAATTGAATGTGATCACTAGGGCACAAGCAAGGGCTATGAGTAGGGAACTCAAAAAATAGGCTGAGAGAGATAAGGTAGCTTCGACCCAATCTACAAGAAAGGGTATTCAGGAGCCATAAAAATTGGATAAGCTTATCATTTAGAGTGGGTCTGATGAGAGGACACCGCCACCCACCTCATCTGTCGATGTTGGACCAAGCTGACCCTTAAACTGAGAATGAGAGTAATGCGAAAGGGAGATGACCACAGGAGCAAGACTTAGGCTCAACGGTGCACAGTGAATACCTTGACCCTATAATTGAGAAGCAAGTGAGGAGGCACAACAGTTGGTCCGTGAATACCAGGAAAGATTTGAGGAGAGGCTTAGGACCGGTAAGGTTAGGGAAATTTCAATGTACTAAGAAACAAGCATCTCCTTGATCCTAGGCAAGTATACCTTATGTGACATTTGAAACTCCTTATCTCGAAATGGTATCATGACTGAGCAAACAAAGATAAAGGCACTTGAGAGGATGCTCAAACCTTGAATCTATCCTAGGTATACTCATTTACTCAAGTAGCAACACCTTGTGTGAATCCCACTTCATATGTATCAGAAGCGATATTCAGCCTTTGACGAGCTCAAGGGGAAAGCATTTGCTTTTCCATAAACAACAAAGATAGACCTAGTATTCAATGTCCATGCAGATGCCTCAAGGTCTGCAATTGGAGTCGTTCTAGCACAATCCAAAGGTCAAGTTGACTGTTTAGTGCATTATGCCAGCATGAAGGACTTCCATTCCTCCTAAACAAGACTATAGTCGCACCAAGAGAGGGACTCTCTGTATGACATGTACAATTTTTTTCTTTTCAAAACCCATATATGTATTGTGTCGATCATGAAAATTTATTATACTTCATCAACAAATTAGCAATCCAAGGACTCATCGAATGGTGGGTACTAGTGTTGTACATATTTATTTCCAAAATCATTCACAAGCCTAGGAAAGACTATTGTAGAGCAAAATGTTTATCCTAAGTGTCCCTCAAAACATTAGGGGAAACAAAAATTCACAACCCAATCGGATTCTTCAAGCCAATGCATTCATGACACATAAGCTCCAATGCCATGTAAGATTCTACTTTAAAATTTGGAGGGAAAATTAAAACTCTAAATACACATTGTCCAAACTATATCAATATATATATCACTAGAATGCTTTTGGTTAGACAATTCTAAAACTATAAAGCCCAACAAATCTGGGTGATTTCTAGCTATCGGTTTCCAAAGTTTCCCATGAACTTTTTGTGAAGTTTCAGAACCTCATTAAAAGGCCCTTTTGAGACCCCAAATTTCCCATAGTGAGGCAAAGGGAGTGTCCTTTTGAATTTCCTGATGCATTATTGTTTAAAGTTGATGCGCTAGATCTTAACCATGCAGAGCACCTATAGTACTTATCTAGTGCTATATTTTCCATGGATGTGCTTTGACACCAACACCAACAGCTAGCACTAAAAGCTTCGAAAGCATTCCAAGCTTTACAAGCAAGGAGTAGTGAAATCTTTAGGCAATTGGATTGCTACGGACTCCATCCTTGAAGAAGCTTACCAAGGTTCCTCTATGTCCATAGTACACAACCTTAAGCAACCTATTATGATTCCAAACACATCTCTACATGCTAGAGGGGACGAGCTACCAACAAAATGTCTCTACACACTTGAATGTTGGAAATTTGAGTGCATTCACTCATCAAAATATGTGCAATGTGGCTGCACAATGAAAACTTGCAATGATAGGAGTGAAAATGTGTAGAACTATACAAAGATCAAAGAAGAAGAGAGCTATGACGCATTGTACCCCTTCTTCAAAGTTCCATGCACACACTTTTTTGGTTGCTGCTACAAGATGGTTATAGAAAAAGTTAATGCGTTAAACAAGATCCAAAGTCTAGCATGTTTATAGATACTTTAAGAAATGTGCCATACATGAATCAAGCTTATTATATATAACATGTTATAAAATCTTAGATCTTTACATGGTAGTAACACAATATACCAAAGTTCTCCTTTGATAGATATCATATGCGAGAATTCAAAATGAAGATTTTTCAAAACTCTCAGTTGTACAACTATGAGGTATTGTTGTTTCCGTGCCAACATGGACTTAGGTAGAATAGAATGTGTGTGTAGAGTAACAGCAAAGCTCCGCTTGTACTTGCATAAAGCTAGAAATAATCCCTCTTAGAAATTCAACTTGCATGTTCTATATGCAAGTTCTACATCCGAGTTCTACATGCAACTCCTACATGCGAGTTCTATATGCGAGTTCTACGTGCAACTCCTACATGTGAGTCCTACATGCGAATTCTACATGCAACTTCTACATGCGAGTTCTACATGCAAGTTCTACATGCAATCCCTACATGCAACTCCTACATACGAGTTCTACATGCAAGTTCTACATGCGACTCCTACATGCAGCTCCTACATGCGAGTTCTACATGCAACTCTTACATGCAACTTCTATATGCAAGTTTTACATGTAGAGAGAGAATGCCTTACAATCCCTACATGTAGAGAGAGAAGCTCTCCAACTTGTATAAATACCCCATAATGGAATGAAGCCCACACTCTTTGGGGCATTGTGTTGAGTTCTACTTTGGTATTCCAAGCAATTGTCTCAACTGTCCATGCTTCCTTGCATTCCACGTCCAAAAGCATGTCCTAACCTTGCAACTCCTCCTCCCCTCTCCTCCAACCTTGCAACCCATCCTCTTTCTCTCTTCCTCCCTCCTCCCCCTTCCTTCTCCTCTTCCCTCCTCCTCCTCCTCTCCCTCTCCTCCTTCTTCTCCTCCCTTCTCCTTCTCCCTCCTCGTTCTCCTCCTCCCTTCTCCTCCTCCTTCCTCTCTCTTCTTTCCCCCATGCTCTTACACCTTCTTCCTCTCCTACTCCTATGCTCCCCCTAAACCCTTAGTTCCTTAACCCTTAACCTCCATGATCTACGAGGGAGATGAGTTCTCTATCATGTACTCTATCCTGAACCTTGGATCCTCCTTCTAACCCTGGAACCTCTTCTAAACTCTGGAACCTCTCTCTAACCCTTAGAATCTCCTCCTAACCATTGAATCTCCTTCTAAACCTTGGAACCTTCCTCTAATCCTTGAACCTCTTCTAGACTCTGGAACCTCTTTCTAAACCTTGGAACCTCCTTCTAAACCCCCTCTCTAACCCTTGAACTCCTCCTAAACCCTACAACCCCCAATGAAGGCAAAAGCCTTCATTACCCTAACCATGATGATACACGTTCCTTTTACACATGCATGCACAATGTTTGCTTACCACACTTAAGCCTTTTTCTTTTTTACGGAAGCACATTCTGACACACCAAAAGTTATGAGCAATCAATGATTAAAGGTTTTAAATGCCATAATCCAAAAGAAAAATTAAAACCACCTTCCTAGTCAAACGTGAATAAATTCAAAGCTGCACGTGTTTGACTACTCAAAAGTTGACAAATTCAAAGGTGCACCAAATTCAAAGCTGCATATGTATTTAACTACTCAAAAGTGGACAAATTCAAAGGTGTACAAGTGTTTGACTAAATCCACAGCTCCCCCTCCTTTCCTATAAAAGAACACCCATTCCTCTCATACTTTTTCTTTCACATCTTGCCTCCATCCTCTCCCTCTCCTCCCCCCTTCTCCTTCTTCTCCTCCTCCTCCCTTTTCCTCCTCTTCCCCATTCCGGAGCCCTACGCAAAACACTCCTCCACTCCGAGCCCTACACAAGACACTCCTCCCTCTCCATCGACCACCACCTTACTCCCATCCTCACATGGTGAGTTACTTCGAGCCCATTTCGCAACGATAACCTAGCCATCCATCCACCTTTTATTTGTCCTCAATAATCCCATTACATCGAGAAAGACTTGGAGAGTGTTCACGACAAGAAGCTATGCCAAAACTCAAGATGAATTAGCAAAAGAGTCTGCAGCCTCAGCAACAAGACCCACGCCAAACATCATAGCCGTCTCCTAAATGTAAAAATATCAGACTTGCATGCAAACTCATCTACAAGCTCAATGATACGGATGCAATCGCATCCAACATGTATGCAAGATAGTAAGAAATGCCAACCTCAACGAGACCCTCGCCAAATCTCTTCCCAAGAAGATTCGATGGCAAAGTCCACAATCTCAGCAACGAGATCCCCTATGAAATTCACAACCATCTATCCCTCCTCAAGAGAAGATAAGCTACCTGACTACGACCATAAATTGTATACTACAAAAGCATTACAGCAGGAATGACTCGCATTCCACAAGCTCAACAATCACTGAGTTACGTACATGGCATCCTAACTTCGAAATCAAAATAAGCCATAACCCGAGGACGGGTGATCAAATGGATCCGAGTATGTTGTGTCTGTACCTTAGGTAGAACAGAATGTGTGTGTAGAGTAGCGACAAAGCTCCGCTTGTACTCGCATAAAGCTAAAAATAATTCCTCTTAGAAATCCAACTTGCATGTTCTACGTGCGAGTTCTACATGCGAGTCCTACCATCGAGTCGTATCGAGTCGTACATGCAAGTTCTACATGTAACTCCTACATGCAAGTTCTACATACAAGTTCTACATGCAACTCCTACATGCAACTCCTACATACAAGTTCTACATGCAACTCTTACATATAACTCCTACATGTGAGTTCTATATGCAACTCTTACATGCGAGTTCTACACGCAACTCCTACATATAAAGAGAGAATGTCTTACAATTCCTACATGCAGAGAGAGAAGCTCTTCAACTTGTATAAATACCTCATAATGGAATGAAGCCCACACTCTTTGGGACATTGTGTTGAGTTCTACTTTGGTATTCCAAACAATTGTCTCAAGTATCCATGCTTCCTTACACTACACATCCAAAAGCATGTCCTAACCTTGCAACTCCTCTCCCCTCTCCTCCAACCTTGCAACCCATCCTCTCCCTCTCTTCCTCCCTCCTCCTTCTCCCTTCTCCTCCCTCCTCCTCCTCCTCTCTCTCTCCTCCTCCTCCTCCTCCTCCTTCCTCCTCCTTCTCCTCTTCTCCTTCTCTCTCCTCTCTCTTCTTTCCCCCATGCTCTTATACCTTCTTCCTCTCCTACTCCTATACTCCTCCTAAATCCTTAGTTCCTTAATCCTTAACCTCCATGATCTACGAGGGAGACGAGTTCTCCATCATGTACTCTATCCTAAACCTTGGATCCTCTTTCTAACCCTAGGATCTCTTCTAAACTCTGGAACCTCTCTCTAAACCTTGAAATTTCCTTCTAACCCTTGAACCTCGTTCTAAACCTTGAAACCTCCCTCTAACCCTTGAACCTCTTTTAAACTCTGGAATCTCTTTCTAAACCTTGGAACCTCCTTCTAAACCTTGAACCTCTCTCTAACCCTTGAACTCCTTTTAAACCCTATAACCCCCAATAAAGGCAAAAGCCTTCATTACCCCAACCATGATGATACACGTTTCTTGTACACATGCATGCACTATGTTTGCTTACTACACTTAAGCCTACGTCTCTCACCGAAATACGACTTGAGGTCCTAAGCTACACGTATATTACAAACGACAACCCCGATATATCTGTAGGTGACAAAAAGCCTCGGAACCCTGCATACTGAGAATACCTTGCTCTTCCTGGGAAAACCGTGGAAAAGAGCCAACAAGTATAGTATGATCGTAGTGTGATCATTTTTTCTTTACTCCAATGCCTAATCTCCATAACTACATATTTCCTATTCGTGTAGCAACCTTGGCTATGATTGAATTTGTAGCGACTTTGGCTTCCATTAATGCCATTTTTTGACAACTTTTCTTTATACCATGATCTCACTTCTTTGACTTATTATGACATGATCATTGTGCTCATGCTTCTCTAGAAAATTCTTGTCTGTTATTGAGTCTACTCAACCCTCTGTTATAATGAAGAGAGAAATCAATAGAGGAAAATATTAAACATTGCCTACATCGATTATTGAAGGCAACCGAATTCCCTCAATAATTTAAATGCGTGATGCTCAAAAAGCAGCTAAACACTTTCTGAAGAAGCCTTTCTGAATAAGAATTCAAAATTGCGACCATCTTCGAGTAATAGCAACTTCACTCTTAATGCTAGAATACACAGAAAAAGGAAAGGATTTAGCCTGGAATTGACCAAACCCCATAAGTAGATTCGCTACGGGGCTCTAGAAAAATTTATACTACTACAAATGAGGAAAGAAAGTAACAACTTTGTAGAGACCAGGGGGACTGCAAATGAGCAAGGCAAAACCTCAAAAACTGTGCCCTTGGAATAAAAATAAAAGACAAACAATAACCACAGGTGATATAGCACCTCTGTTAAAACTAAGTGTGGCTGCGCCATACATTACGTTCAAACCAAGAATCTACATTCAATACTCCATGCTCAAGAAACCTCTCAAAATAAGGCTTCCACTGGGACTTTACTAAGGCAAATAGAACTTTGTTCAATGTTGTTCTCAAGACCTCACATAATAGTTAACAAGAAGTTTCAACTCACCATTATCAGCTACTTTGCTCAAGCTTAGTCAATGTCATTCAGATGACAGAACAGCAAACTTTTAGCTTGTGCCTCAGAAGAGGTTTTACTTAGCAGAAGGAATTGAATCCAGTAAGAGAGAGGAAAACCAATATTTTTAGATATTGCCTCCTCTGATATACTAAATATTTTGTTCTGTTTCATAGCCCAGGTGAGCAGGCATCCACTTCCCTGGGGATCTGCTTCCCTAGGACACTCTTACTTTTGTATGGAGATGGCTTAAATTTTCTGGAAAGGAAAAAAAGGGACTTTAACTAAAGCCAGCTCAAAAGCCAAACCTGTTTGGACATTTGTCATGATTATGTCCTTCCAATGGTTTCCCTCTGACATAGTCTACCTTCAAATCTAAAATATGCACAGAATCTCATGATTCCTCCCTATTGTGGTGATGACCCACCTTTAGCTTACGAGCTCCTTTTGGTCTTTCCTTCGCCAAACCTTGTTTATCCAATGGCTTGACAGTGTCCATCATGTGTGGATTTAAGGTGTTTGCAAGGTGTTGATGGATAGCTGAGAAGGGATTTGACCTGAAATCAGGATGAGCTAGTACTTTCGCAAGCTGGTTAGCTTCATTTACCCTACAACAAGGCAATATTTCCCATCAGTTCACAAGACAACTATCAGTGCTTCATTACTCTACCCTGTCAATTTCTTTAAACAACAATGGGAAGAAAATTGCAGATTCTAATTGTTGTAAAAGCAAGGAAATACATACACAAGTAGCTGCCGAGCTTTGGCATGATTTCTTTCTGGAATCATTGGTCCTTTGCCCTTCCCATCTAAAGAAGGAAGAAACTCCGCGAGAGTGGACAAGTTGCTCAATGCAGATTTCTTGCGCCTGTGCTTTCTCTGATGAAAGAACAATGTCACTCACCAGAATAAAAAAAGGTCCTCTCTCTCATCTCTCTCTCTCTCTCTCTCTCATAAACTATACATAAGCAATTCTTGGTAGGGGAGTTAGGGGTTAAGGCACAGACACCCTACCCCATCATACTAGCTGAAACAGGTATGTTACCTCTAGAGGGGGAAGCATTATATCCATTCATGGCTAACCTCAACAAAGTTGAGAAGATGGACACCAATAGGATACCACACAAGGCGATGGAACCTACATAGATCAAAGGGCTGGCACAGAGAGGGAAGGGAGTGGATGGAATCATGGGGTATAACAGCCGCTGATATACCAAAAGATGCATGTAAATAAGGGAGATAGTGACAGAAAATGCTACAAAAAATCTGGCGAAACCCGGGAATAATAATGCAGTTTTATAAACAGGAATCTAACTCAATGGACAGCTATGGAATGAAGAAATACCTCAGGGAAGAAATATCAACATTTAAAAGGCATCTAACCTGTAAAATCAGAACTAGTTCACATGATCTCAAGGTAGAGAGGGGTACATAGGCAAGAGCTTGGATCCTCAAAGAGGAAAGAACTTGCGAAATGTGCCCAGTAGAAGATGAACAGCATGTACTTCTGAGATGAAGAGCCTATGCACACATCAGAGAAGGATATGGGGACAGCAAAGATCTAAAAGATCACTGGAGCAGCCAGCCAAAAAGTTAGGAAGCTACTTGAAAGAGATTTTGGAACATCGCAATAAGGTACTGGATCTAGCACACAAGCTAGCCCAACAAGTACTCAAGGCATGACTAGTTGTAACATTTTTTCTCACTGGATGTAAGAGATCACTATTAGTTGGTAGCACTCACCAGTTCCATAGATCCTCATTGGTCTTCCACGGACTTTAAGACAATCATATCATATAATCTCTCTCTCTCTCTTCCCGCCATCCCCCCACTCCCCCGCCAACCACTCTCCCCCCTTTTTCCCAACCCACTTCCTCTAGAGCTCTCTCTCTCTCTCTCTCTCCCTCACAGCAGATTGTCTCAAGCACACCAGAGGGTGACACATACAAATCTCAGATATGTTCCAAAGTCACCAAGGGCTTCAAATACCCTAGCTGTTAGACATTCTTCATCTTTGAGACGCATTTTCGGAATCGTTTTCCAGTTTCCTTTCGTTTACACTCTAGTTCACCTACATGGGGTGTATGAGGGATCATGATGATATATTTTGGATTTTGTTCTCGAAAGCCTTATTGTCTTTTGCAAACGCTTCTCTCTCTCTCTCTCTCTCTCTCTCACACACACACACACACACACACACACACTTTTTTTTTTTGTGAAACCAGTAACTATATTATTAACATGAGATCAATGTACATGACATTAGACTCCAAAAGAGAGCCTAATGGAAGAACTCAAAAACAGTCGGAAAAGACTTCAAGGCTAGTAGCATCCAGGTCCCTTGTGGCATAACTATCATATAGAGATTGCTTGAGGGACATCCTGAAGAAAGCATATGCCTGAGGAAACTGTTGTCCCATCCTAGAATGCAATCTCTGTGTCCAAATAGTCCATAGTACCCAAAAACGAACCCAGTGAAAGAAAAGGAGGAATGGAGACATCTGAGCTGAGGAGCATCCAAACATCCAGAAGAGTTTCCCGAATCTGATAGAGGGAAACCGAAGCCGCAGCAAATGAGAGACATGAGTGATCAATATCTGAGAGTACGGGCAAGACCATAATAAATGGGGAACTTTCTCACGGTGATGAGAACAATGCGACGTGCTGCCAATTTCACCCCAATAGAAAAAGCTCCCACAATACATCTCCAAAAGAAAAGCCTCTGTTTCAATGGCAATTTAGCTTTCCAAATTTTCTTTGAGTTGTGATTGCCACCAAGATAAAGGTCTATCCAAATTCCAAAGCGTGTTGGCATGCTTATCAATCCATGGCGGTGGAAGAAGAAATCTGTAAACCATCGAGGAGGCCAGATTATGCATTGAAAGTGAGCAGATATCGGGAGATAAGGAAGTCAGATTCCAGTCCAGTAATCTGTCCTGTACAAACAGTGGAGGAACAGGAACAAATGGCTGCAACATTATTGTAAGTATTCTCCAAATGGGCCTATGATGCAGACCCAAGGGGAATGTCCTGCAAGCTTGTGGAAATGAAAGCACATGACCATGTTGATCCACAACATCTCCGACAAATCTTATGCCCAATTTCATAAGATTATATGCTTTAACAGGAGCCTGTAAAGCAAGAGGAGATTCAAACACCTTGCTCCAATGGATGCTTTCCAAGCGAAGAGAATTACCATGATGGGAAGAAGCACCTGACCATTTAGCATAAGAGAGAATTCTCTTCCAATCATGAATAAAAGCAGTAGAAACAGGACAACCAGGAATTTTCCCCTGAAATGTGGACATGACTGCTTCCCAGTGATCTGTAATCCAATGCCCATATGCATGGGACTTCATGTTACCACACATAGCTGCTAACATAATAGCCCATGGCTGTTTTTGCTGAAAAAAATCAGCAATCATGGTGCTCTTTCTTGCCAACATATGAAACTGAAGATTGAGAATATTCAGTCCCCCATGAGTCTTGGGAGAACAAACGGACTGCATTGGAAGTAGTCGCAAAGCCTTTTTGCGAGATTTGCTTTTCCAAAATATCTCCATAGTCTGGGACATATAGGAGGCCAAATGCTTGAAAGACCAGGGAAGAAGCGACAAATAAAATTGCACATATGCCATAATGATGGACTATACTATCCGAAGTCGAACATGTAGAGGCCAAGTGGACAAATGCCAGTATTCCAACTTCTTGTTTATCTTTTGAAGCACCCATTTGAGCTGTTGTTGAGGGGTGATATTCCAGCCAATGGGATACCCTAAATGCCTCACAATAGTATGGGAAGAGATAATGTGGCCTGGCTAGAGAAGTGCATGCCAATCAGCTTCTTTCAATGCTAGAAGATTTGATTTCTGAAAGTTGATATGCAGTCCAACAGCTATGCCAAAATCATTCAGAGTATGCATCAACTGAGAGAGATCATTTTGGGAATTCCCCGGCATAAAATATGAATCATCAGCATATGCCTGTGCAAGAAACTGCTGTGCCCCTGGAATTTGCAAGCCATGAAGCTGCCCTGTATCTGCAAGATGGTCCATATGCAACAATAACGGATGAGTAGCAATGGCATAGAGCAACGAACTAAGAGGGCAACCCTGTCTCACCGAGCGGGTCATAGTTCATGTTCTTGACAACCCACCACCAAGCAAACACTGCAATGAGAATAGAACCAGTAAATAATATGGACCAACCGAGGGCCAAATCCCAATTTATGCTTAGTCTGAGAAATAAAATCCCAATGGACAGTATCAAATGCTTTCGCAATGTCCACTTGCAGAATGAGAACATCTTGCTTGGAATATTTGGCATACTCAATTGAAAGCAAAGCATTGGAGATGTTGTCAGTAATCTGTCTTCTGGGAACAAACCCATATTGCCTAGGATGAAGTCCTGCTTGCAAGATAAATCGGACCCTGAGGACAATCATTTTGGCAATGAGTTTGTAAATGACTGGCATAAGAGATATAGGCCGCCAATCAGCCATTGTCTCACACAACTTTTTTTTGGGGATCAATTTGACAAGGCCATGTTTCCAAGAAGAAGGAAGAGATTGTTCTGCCCAAGCATGATTGATCATAAGAAGCAGAGTGTTTTTGAGTTCACCCCAAAATGCACGGAAAAATTCGACAGTCAATCCATCCCAACCAGGAGAGCTGCCTCTACGTAAATGACTCAAAGCATCATCCAGTTCATTGAGCATAAAGGGCTGTTCCAATGCATGAGCCTGTTCCAGAGACAATATAGGCTGAACATGCATAAGAAATTGAGACCTAGCTGCATTCACTTGCATTGAATGATCAGGCAGAGGAGAAAAGAGATGCTGGAAATGACTAGAGCATTGCGATTCCAATTCTGATTTGGAGGTGGTCCAGGTGCCATCATCTTGCTTGATCCTGCAAATATCCTCCTTTCTCCTATCCGCATGCAGACTTTTAAAGAAGGCTTTGGAGGAACAACCCTTATCCAAAAGGGGTTTCATGCGAGCTCGAATTTGCCACTTCTTTAATTTGCGAAGATCATTTTGATGGATGAGATGAACCGCATAAGCACAAGAATCCTATTCAGAGGAGGTGAGCTGCCTATAAGAGCTGATTATATCCATTTGTTGCTTGTGAGATTGAGCCCATTTCAGCTTAATCGTGAGGTTTCCCATGTAACTCCGTCCATAATCTTGAATAACAGCCTGCAAACGATGTGGGCAAGACTGATCCAAGCGAAATCCATGTCCTCCTGAGCATGTAAGAGGAGGGGACGGACAGCCACTCTCACCATGTTATGAAATTGTTGATGAAGCAAATAAGCACTATTGACATGGAGTAAGCGACGACCAAAAAAAGGCATATCATCTGTCAAATGTGCTATAGATAATGTCAAACATACTGGAAAGTGATCAGATAGCAAGAGGGAATGATCAACCCATAGTGCACATGTGAAACTAGCATACTGCTGAGCATGCAGCAAATACCATCTGTCAAGTCGAGCCCAGTAGTGAGTAAAGGCATTGTGACGGTATGTATAGCCCATATCTCTATCCCTCGTTGAGAGCCATAAATCTTCTGCATGCAAGAAAGAAAGCATATCCTCCCAATGTCGAAGCTCAATGGGGATCATGTGAGAATGATGAGTAGTGTTGTCTTGGATGGCAGGTGAATTATTAAAATCTCCACACAAAAAGGCATTAGACAGCCATGGATATTGTTTGAGGGAGGCCCACATTCGAGCTCTTGTCGCAGAAGTTTGAGAGGCATAAACAGATGCTATTTCATAAAGATCAGCATGATAGATGCATCTGATCACCATCCAGCGACCCTGGGGGTCATTGTAAGCAACCGTGGGCTGCATATCATGTTTCACTAGCATGCATACCCCCGAAAAGGACATTGTACTAGCATAAAATATGTCATAACCAGCAAAGTGGCCGCTGGCCAGCCAAGAAGTGTTGGTTGTGTTCCTGTAAAGAAATTACATCGGGGTGCATTCTATGTACATATTGCCAAAAAAGTCTCCACTTATTGACATTACAAAGACCTTGAACATTGTATGTAATACAAGTGATTGAAGTAGACATAGAAGATATGTACAGCCAAACCAAAAAGCATAGTAAAAGTATAAGTTGTCAGGCCTCAGCCATGACATCGAGGTCCACCTGGCCTCCTGGATCATTGGCTCTATTATCCTCATCATTGTCACATACAGGGATGCCCTTCTTGAGCACATCAACCCACAGTTGAGAAGTGAGGCTATCAGTAGGGGTAGAGGCCTGCTGACCAGGGGTAGAAGTAGAGGCATCCCAATGGCGAGATTGTAACGGTCGTGGCTTGAGCGTAAATACCTTTTTGGGTTGCTGCCAGGCACCTTGGGGAGAGGCACGAGATTCTGAAATTTTGCCCTTTCCTTTATCCTTTTGCTTGGCTGAAATCTGAACTACATTTTCTTTGGGAGGGACAGATTTAGATGGCGCATCACCCAACTTGCTAGGCATGGGTTTAGGCCCCGGACCATAAGTTGGAGGGGAAGTATTTTCTGGAGCAATAGCTGTAGGTGGGAGCTGATGCAGGACTGCAGGGCACTGTGAGGCTAGATGGCCAAACTTATGACATGTGAAGCAAGCACCTGCAAATACTCCCCATTTCAAATCAAAATATTTTTCTCCCAAGGGAACATCCTCCACCTCTACCGCAATGGAAGGAGGGGTTGGGTGATCTGTATCCCAAAGAACACAAAACCGATTGCGATTACCCGAAGGACAGGGTGGGCATACAACTTGCCCCAAAGTAGCTGCCAAGCTTGGTAATTCAGCCCTCATATAATCCGGAAAGTCCACTACCTCAACCCATACAGGGCAATGATGTCGAATGAGACCATGATAATCCTTATTTGGCGACCATGGCATGACATGTACCATTTGTCTGCCATAGAATAGAGGGGACATCTCCAATATCTGCTGACGATATGAGGCATCCAAAAAGTGCACTTCATAAAAACCTCGAGAAGCAAAGTATACTCCTTCAACAAAACAGCCCCAACAAAGCCTGAACCCACTGAGCTACATCATTTGCTGAAGGTAGCTTCCCTGGGAAAAAAATGATAACTGCTTGCTGAGAAAACTTTCGGAGAGGAGCAACCAATGAGGGCAACTTCAGCTTGTACTTAAGGGCCGGGGGAGGTTTGGCCCACTCCTTCCGGCTGTGATGAAATTCATCCTTGAGCATGTCAAAGACATAGTGAGCATCTACAGATGCTGAAGAGGAAAAGTCGACTTGCTGTCTTTTGGAGTCCCAAGACAAGTCCTTTCGGGAGTAGCTTTTGAGATGGTCCTCCATGGAAGTAAGCAGGGCAGAAACGATGAAAAGGCAGAAAAAGCAGATCTGTACGAGAGGGTTTGTAGAGGGCAAACAGCACGGGAAGAGTAAAGACAAACAGTACGAAAAGAGCAGGGCTGTACGGACTGTACGAGACAGGGCAGGGATGTACGGATATCTGGAATTGTACGGACTGTACGTGATGCAGATGGAAAACGCAGAAACTGTATGGGGAAGCAAGAACCGAATAGTAATGCTGACGGGGCAGAGAGCTAGACTGTACGGAAAGGCCAGGGGCGTACGGATGTACGGAGGGGACTACTGAAAGGGGACAGCGATGGCAAGGTAAGCAGCAACGGGATTACTTGGGGACTCTGTAGGGATGAGCGGAGGCCGTTCGTACGGCCGTACGAGGGGTGTACGGCGACCGTACAACTGTATGGTCAGAAGGGGGTTGTACGGAAAGCTTTCTCTCTGTCGATCGCCTCTCTCTCACACAACACACACACACACACTTTTTTTTTTGGTGAAAGCACATTACTATATTAACATGAAATCAATGTACATGACATTAGACTCCAAAGGAGAGCCCAATGGAAGAACTCAAAAACAGTCAGAAAACACTTCAAGGCTAGTAGCATCCAAGTCCCTTGCAGCAAAACTATCATATAAGGATTGCTTGAGGGACATTCTGAAGAAAACATATGCCTGAGGAAACTGTTGACCCATCCTAGAATGCAATCTCTGTGTCCAAATGGTCCATAGTACCCAAAAGCGAGTCCAGTGAAAGAAGAGGAGGAATGGAGACATCTGAGATGAGAGGCATCCAAACATCCAGAAGAGTTTCCCAAATCTGATAGAGGGAAACCGAAGCCGCAACAAATGAGAAACATGAGTGATCAATATGCGAGAGTGCGGGCAAGACCATAACAGATGAGGAACTGTCTCGCGGTGATGAGAGCAACGGGGGTAGGAAGGGGAAGCAATGCGGCGTGCTGCCAATTTCACCCCAATGGAAAAAGCTCCCACTATACATCTCCAAAAGAAAAGCCTCTCTTTCAATGGCAATTTGGCTTTCCAGATTTTGACGAGTCGTGATTGCCACCAAGATAAAGGCCTATCCAAATTCCAAAGAGTGTTGGCATGCTTATCAATCCATGGCGGTGGAAGAAGAAATCTGTAGATCTTCAAGGAGGCCAGATTATGCATTGAAAGCGAATGGGTAGCAGGAGGTAAGGAAGTCAAATTCCAGTCCAGTAATCTGTCCTGTACAAACAGGGGAGGAACCGGAACAAATGGCTGCAACATAGTTGAAAGTATTCTCCAAATGGACCTATGATGCAGACCCAAGGAGAATGTCCTGCAAGCTTGTGGAAATGAAAGCATATAACCTTGTTGATCCACAACATCGCCAACAGATCTCATGCCCAATTTCATAAGATTGTATGCTTTAATAGGTGCCTGTAAAGCGAGAGGCGATTCAAACACCTTGCTCCAATGGATGCTTTCCAAGCGAAAAGAATTACCATGATGAGAGGAAGCACCTGTCCATTTAGCATAAGAGAGAATTCTCTTCCAATCATGAATAAAAGCAGTAGAAACAGGACAACCAGGAATTTTCCCTTGAAATGTGGTCATGACTGCTTCCCAGTGGTCTGTAATCCAATGCCCATATGCATGGGACGTCATGTTTCCACACATAGCTGCTAACATAATAGCCCATGGCTGTTTTTGCTGAAAAAAATCAGCAATCATAGTGCTCTTTCTTGCCAACATATGAACCTGAAGATTGAGAATATTCAGCCCCCCATGAGTCTTGGGTGAACAAATAGACTGCATAGGTAGTAGTCGCAAAGCCTTTTTATGAGATTTGCTTTTCCAAAATATCTCCATAGCCTGGGACATATAGGAAGCCAAATGCTTAAAAGGCCAGGGAAGAAGAGGCAAATAAAATTGCACATATGCCATAATGATGGACTATACTATCCGAAGTCAAACATGTAGAGGCCAAGTGGACAAATGCCAGTATTCCAGCTTCTTGTTGATCTTTTGAAGCACCCATTTGAGCTGTTGTTGCAGGGCAATATTCCAGCCAATGGGGTAGCCTAGATGCCACAATAGTATGGGAAGAGATAATGTGGCCTGGCCAGAGGAGTGCATGCCAATCAGCTTCTTTCAATGCTAGAAGTTTTGATTTCTGAAAGTTGATATGCAGTCCAGCAGCTATGCCAAAGTCATTCAGTGTATGCATCAAATGAGAAAGGTCACTTTGAGAATTCCTGGGCATAAAGTATGAATCATCAGCATATGCCTGTGCAAGAAATGACTGTGCCCCTGGAATTTGGAAGCCATGAAGCTGTCCTGTATCTGCAAGATGGTCCATATCCAGTCTTGAAGACGATCCTGTAGATGCAATGGAGGAACCGACTGAAAAGGTTGGAGCATCAAAGTAATCTTATGCCAAAGTGGACAATAATGCATTCCAAAGCCAAATTTGGCAGCGGCCAAAGGAAAAGTAAGGGGAAATCCAGCATCATCAACAACATCTTGAACCAAACGAATCCCCTTGAGACTCAGAAAATACGAACGTCGAGGCTCCTGCAAAGCTAAAGGAAGGGCGAACACTCTAGACCAATGTATACTTTCAACTCTGAAAGAGTTTCCCTACAAGGAATCACTGCCATGCCAATCCAAGTGTTTCCAATCCATTAATAAATGGGAAACCAAAGGACAGCCAGGGATTTTGCCTGTCATAGAACCAAAAAGAAACTCCCACTGGGAAAGCTGCCAATGACCAAAAGCTGGAGATTCAACATGCAAGAGTAAATGACGAATCATGGCAGCCCATGGTTGAGAATCTTACAAAAACTGCACATTAGTTTCCCCTTATGGGCAAGAATGTGCAGATGGATATTGAGAACAAAGCTGCTGTACCTGAAGCAAATGCAAGCTTTTTTTGCCATGGCGAGAATACCAGAAGATTTCCATAACCTCAGACATAAAAGAGGCAAGATCAGCCTTGCTGAACATAATAAGAGGCAAGTAGAATTGAATATACGCCATCAGAATAGATTGCACAATTCAAAACAGCTTGACAGCCATCAGACTAAGAATTATTGCATTTTTCTCTCACTACTGTAAATTGTGTAACTAATCCTATGGTAGTTAAATATTTGAGAGGACTTCTTTTGGCTTGCACTCCCACTAGCTTTATATCAGCTGAGTTTTATAAGAGCTTGGCTCTAAAACTCTTTTTGAGTACTATTGGCCGTCACCAGCTTATATGACAATTAAACCAGGAGTTATTGCATTTTCCTTGATGATAAGTAACCTTGGCATTGTATTGAATGTCCCATCATATTTGGTTTCTACACACACACACACACACACACTTTTTTTTTTTTGTGAGAAGAAATCTTTTATTGCTATAAAATAATTACATTCATAGTTACTTCGAAAATGAAGTAACTATTACTCAACTAAAGATCTCAGTATAAGCTGTATACACATCCTGATCAATCAAATGAGTTTGAACACAATCATAGAATGATTGCTGTAGAGATCGTTTGAAAAAAATAAAGGATATAAAAAGGGGATCACCAAAGACTCTATTATTTCTGTCCATCCATAAAGTCCATAGTGCCCAGTAGCGTATCCATATAAAAAATAAATCAAAACCCTGTCTCGGTGGATGAAAACCAAACAACCAGAAAAGCCAACCAAAAGTAACAGTGGGAAATCTCGCTCGAAGCCTTTGTCGGATGAGAGAGATGAAGGTACAAGTATGTGGACAAAACCAAAAGATGTGAAGCACAGATTCAGTAGGGTGTAAGCATCTGTGACAAACAGCCGGAGCAATATGTCTGTGTGCAAGTAGCTGGCCAGATGGAAAAATGCCAAGCAAGACTCGCCAAAGGAAAAGCTGTTGTCGAAGAGGGACTTTGTAATGCCAAAGGAGACGCAGCCTTTTTCTCCACCACTTTAGTGGGCGATCCATATGCCAAACAGTATTTGCTCTGTCAGAAATCCAAGGTGGAAGTAATAGCACTTTATATAGTGATGGCACTGTGATATGTGAGAACTTCAAGGGACAGGCTGAAGAGGAGGAAGAGCATAAAATCCAATCCTCAAGCCTATTCTGAAGTTCCAAGCGAGGTACCAGCAAAAACGGTTGAAGCATTGCTGAAATCCTATGCCAGAGAGGACGATAATGAGCTCCCAAACCGTATTTGCTGGTAGCCATAGAAAAAGATAAAAGTGTGCCATCATCCTGAAGTACATCCGCCACAGATGTAATGCCTTTAAAGGAGAGAAAGTAAGAACGTCTTGGTTCTTGAATGGCCAAAGAAGGGTGGAATACTTTAGACCAATAAATATTCTCAGCCCTCAAGGAGTTTCCCGACAAAGAGTCTTAGCCATGCCATTCCAAGAGGGATAAGATATGTTTCCAGTCAAGAAGCAGGCGAGAAACAAAAGGGCAGCCTCTGATCTTGCCTTGGATGTAGCCAAATATGAAATCCCATTGAGTTGGTTGCCAATGCCCAAAGGCAAAAGTATGAATATGTAATAAGAGAGAGCGGATCATGAAAGCCCACGGCTAATCTCCTTGCATAAACTGCAACATCATTTTTCCTCTGTGAGCAAGTAAATGCATGTGAATATTGAGAATGTTCAGACCCCCGTGCATCTTTGGAGAACAGAGACGATGCATAGAGAGTAATCTGAGACTTTTCTTGCCATTTTTTGCACACCAGAAAATTTCCATGATAGCTGACATAAAGGAGTTCAGCTCTGCCTTAGTGAACATAATGAGAGGCAGGTAGAACTGTATGTATGCTATCAGAATGGATTGTGCGATTTGCAAATGAACATATAGTGGCCAAGTTGCAAGCTTCCAATATTCAAGTTTTGCCCTCAACTTCGTCAACACCCAATCAGTTTGTTGGGAACGGGTGAGTTCCCAACCTAGAGGATAGCCGAGATGTCGAATAAATTGAGAAGCGGGGACAATTTCCCCACGCCACAGAAGAATGTGCCATTCCTGTTCATGCAACGGCAACAATTTTGATTTCTCAAAATTGACCCGAAGACCAGCAGCCAATCCATATGTAGAAAGAGCCTGCATAATCATGGACAAATCACTCCGAGTATTTTTTGGGATAAAGAATGAATCATCAGCATATGCTTGAGCGATCATGCTGTGACTGCCAGCAATCTCCAAATCATGCAACTGGTCAGTGTCCAAAAGGTGGTCCAGATATTGAAGCATTGGATGAGTGGCTATGGCAAAAAGTAAAGCACTTAGGGGACATCCTTGCCTAACAGAACAGCCAAGAGTCCAGGATGTAGAAATATCCCCTGAAAGTATGCAGGCAGCTTTACTATCTTGATATAGCCAAGTGATAACTTGCTGCATTTTTGTGCCAAATCCCAATGCGTGCATAGTCGATGAAATAAAATCCCACTTAACCGTATCAAAGGCTTTGGCAATATCAACTTGCAATAATAAAACATCTTGCTGCGTGTATTTGGCATATTCAATTCCAACATAGGCATTAGCAATGTTATCTGTGATATGCCTACGCGGGACAAAGCCATATTGGGCAGGATGCAACCCATCATGTAAAAACCCCTTTAGCCGATCGACAATCATTTTTGTAGTGACTTTTTAAATGACTGGCATAAGGGTGATAGGTCTCCAGTCTGCCAAAGATTCACAGATTAGTTTTTTTGAAAGGAGTTTGATAATACCTCTCTTCCATGTGTCTGGCATTTTCTGATTTTGCCATGCAGAATTCACCATATGCAGCAATGTATGCTTCAAAAGAGGCCAATATTCTAGAAAAAACTCAACCGTAAGACCATCCCATCCTGGAGATTTCCATCTGCCGCAAGATTTGATTACATCTGACAATTCCCTCTCAGTAAAAGGTTCCTCCAATTCCAAAGCTTGAGTAGTGGAAATAATAGGAGAAACGTGCTATAACAGCAAATTTCGTGCAACCAAAGCTTGTTGTGAGGGAGGAACTGCAAAACCAAATTGCTGAGAGAAATGTTGCACACAAACAGAAGCAAGCTGTGACCGCGAGGTGGTCCATGATCCATCAGGCATAAGCACCCTGCAAATTTCTGTTTTTAATCTCCTCTGATGCAAGCTTTTAAAAAATTCTTTGGAAGAGCAGCCTTTATCTGTAAAGACTCTTTGTCTGGCTCTAGTCTCCCATTTAGCCAGTTTTCTATGATCATTGAGTTGAAGACAATGTCTGGCCTGGCATAGTGTTGTTTGCTCATGCAGGGACAACGAACGAAGATGGCTGAGTTCAGTGAGATCCTGACAAGTAAGTTTGGCCTGAGCAATAGTTTCCCTCAGAGTCTTCATGTAAGACTTGCCGTAACTTCTTATCACAACTTGCATCTTGGAAACAAAAGAATCCCAGGCATCATCAATATGAACATAGCTGCGAGAAGACAGAGAGTGAGATGCTTCAGTAACCATGGCCTTGAAAACAGCATGTTGCAAGTAGCTATTGTTCACGATCAGATGTCGCCTTTGTGGCAATCTATCATCTGGCATATCATGAAAGGATAACCGCAACCATAGAGGTGCATGATCTGAATGCACAAAGGCATAGTTAATCCACATTTTGCATGTAAAATCCCCATTTTTGAGCTACACTATACCATCGATCCAGACGTGTCTGATAAGAAGAAAGAGCATTATGTTGGAATGTGTATCCAGGTGACAAAGGCTGCAATTCCTTCCAAAGGTCCACCAAATCCAGATGCATCAGTAATTGAGACCATGCATGCCTTTCAGGGGTTAACATATGAGTATGTCTGGAGGTATTGTCACCTTGTTGAGGAGCATTATTGAAATCCCCACATATAGGCATGATATCTCCATGGATATTGTTGCATGGCATCCCAAATTTCAGTTCTTTCTCTAGAGGATTGAGGTGCATAAACAGAGGCAAATTTAAACACCTCTCCTCGAATAATGCATTGAAGAACAAGCCATCTGCCTTTGTGGTCATTTAAAGCAATAATTGGTTGAAGCTCATGTTTGATCAAAATGACCACCCCTGAGAAAGAGTGCTCTCCAGCATAGAATGTCATAGCCACAGTAGTGTCATGTCTTTCCTGCATAGACATGTTGGTTATGTTCTTGTAATGCCACTATGTCAGGCTGAAAACTATTGATGTACAGCCACACTGTTTTCCATTTCCTACTGCCACACATCCCTTGGACATTGAGTGTAAGACATTTGATATGAGCAATCATATTTACAGATATTTATAGTAATATAACAACTATGTACAACAGCAAATTTCATGATGTCAACCCTGCATTTCTATCTCAGGGTCAATGCTTCTCCCCTGAGAAGAAATATCCACCTGAGGAGTAGACAGCAAAGCAGCAACCTCTTCTTCAGGGAAGAGTGTTCTGCTGGCTGTCACTGCAGCCCATGTGATCCCAATTCCTATATTGACCTCTGGGGTGTTTCCACTAGAAGACGCACCATTTCAAGTACGAGGGGGTGGAAGTCTTCTAGCAGAAATAACTTTTCTTGGACTTTGCCATCGATCGGTTGGAGGTTTCTGTCCTTTTGTCGAGGGTTGAATAGCAAGAGGTGAATGTGAAGAAACATTCCCATTTGAAACCACTGGAGCTTTGCCTTTATCCTGAATTCCAGAAAACTGTCTACTACCTTTGTTTTTATTTGCAATAGAAGTAGGAGCATCCTTGGTAGGCATTTGAACCGGTAAAACAGCAAGAGGCATTTTATGCTGATTCATTGGACATTGTGAAGCCATGTGTCCAAATTTTTTGCAGTCAAAACAAGCCCCTGCAAATAATCCCTATTTCAGTTTGTAAAAAGCACTTCCCATGTCCACATTATTCACCGTGACTGAATAAGAGTCTGGTGTGGGATTATCAGTATCCCAAAGAATGCAAAATCGATTTGAATTGCCATTAGGCCGTGGTGGGCAAACCACTTTGCCTAAAGAAGCTGCAATTTTAGGCAAGAGTGAGGCCATGCATTGTGGAAAGTCTACAACTTCAACCCAGACCGGGGCATCTGTGTCGGATTAAAGCCTGATAATCCCTTGTGGGAGACCATGGCAATACATGCACCCTTTGCTGCCCAAAAAAAAGAGACGAATGTTCCAAAAGCACTTGTCTGTGTACCTCATCCACCATAATAACCTCAAAAAAAACCCTGGCTGCATAGTGCACTTTGTGAACAAACGAGCCAGCCAGTGTGCGAGTCAACCAGTTGCCTATCTCTGCAGCAGGTGGCATCCGGCCAGGAAAAAATAAAATTACTGCATTTTTAGCATATTCTCTTACGGGATCCACAATTTCATCTACTTCCACCATGAGGCCAACTGATGGAACCGAATCTTTCCACTCTTTCCTTGTGTTTGCAAATCCTTCATGCATGACATCATAGACCAGTTGGGCCTCAAGAGTATCATGTACCGGGTCATGCTGACCCTCAGCCTGCTTTTGCTTCTTGCAATGAACCGAACGTTCCTTTTGAAATGTCTTTTCATAGGAATATTCAGCCATAGCTTTGTAAAAAGTGGAACTCAGAAAGGAGGTACCTGTAAAGTGGTAGTGGAGGAAAAAAACCAGTCCCAAAAAAAGCCCACAGGAAGCCCACAAAGAAGAGCAAAAGAGTATATTTGTAAGGAGAAAGAAGGAAAAGAGGGATGTAGAGGTCGAGATAGGATAGAAAACAGTTTTGTAGAGGAAACAGAGAGAAAAAAACCCGTAAAAAACCCCAGATGAAATATATTTCAGAGGGAAATGGAAGATTTTGGCAATGGAAAAAGTGCAGCAGACCCAGAGACTGAAGAGGAGAGAAATGGGAGTGAAGGCCTTCAAGATCAGGGCGTAGCTGTAGTCCGGAGGCAGAACCCTGCGCAGAAAACAGACCAGGAACCAGATACGATGTGGGAGCAGCAGACTGCAACAGGCGAAATGGGCCGTACAGGCCGTACAGCTGTACGGAAGCTGTACGGAAACTGTATGGAGGTCTGACGGGCTGTACGGCGGCTTATGTCTGCTCCAAAAGATCGAGTTCAGGGCGTTGATGCAGCGCAACAGGGTGCTGATGCTCACGGGCTGGTTGCAGGATGCTTTGGAGCTGATCTGCAAGGCTTCTCCACTCTCTACACACCTCTCACTAATTGAACACACACACACTCACACACAAAACAAATCCACAATCACTCCCCCCCCCCCCCCCCCCCACACACACACACACACACACACGGACCACACATACCGACAACAGCGAGTGCTCCATCACAAGTTTTATGCTGCCATCGCAGCCTCGCACATGGTCGACCCCCTCTTAGCCTTGACATCTCTGCCAACTTCCAGATGATCACCATAGTGCCACCAGCCCCCATCCTCTCCATGAGCTCAAAGATTCCTCTCTACGTATCAGTATTGTTATAAGTATGGCGTTTTAGTTTTCGTCATGGGAGTTACATTCCCGCTTAGAGGCTCCACCCCTCAACTCATTGGACCACCCTTCGGTCTTTCGAATACTTTTAATAAACTCTCTCTCTCTCTCTCTCTCTCTCTCTCTCTTAGAGGTGATGAGCCTTGGATTCTTCATTGTACCTGACAAAGATACATCTTCTGCTATGGGAATCAAGCTTCGTCCACTCAGCCTTATGCATATGAACAAATGCATTAGAACCGAAAATCTGCAAATGAGATATTGTAGGTTCCTTACCACAATAAGCTTCATATGGAGTCTTATTATCAATAGACTTGGTCTTGGTTCTATTGAGGATGTGAATGGCAGTGTTCACGGCTTCACCCCAATAAGTTGTCGAAAGACTTTTCCCTCGCAACATGGTCAAACCTATCTTTGTAATGATTCTATGCTTTTGCTCAGCAACTCCATTGCGCCAAGATGTGCGTGCTGTAGTAAGTTGCCACTTGATCCCGTGCTTCTTGCAAAATCCATTGAACTCGGTAGAAGTGAACTCCCCCCCCCTCTATCTATGAGGAAGGCTTTGACTACCTCCTTTGTCTCCTTTTCTACCTGGGCCTTCCATTCCTTGAATTTCTCTTAAGCCTGAAACTTCTTAGCTAGGCAATATATCTAGGTCATCCGATAGAAATCATCCACAAATAAAAGAGAATTACGCGAACGTGCAAATGAATTTCTTAACATCAGGCCACAGATATCAGAGTGAACCAACTCTAGTGGCTTCTTGGCTTGTGATGAGGCCTCTTGTGGGAACTTATCCCTGTGTTGCTTGCCCTCCAAGAAAGCCCTACAAACACGATCATTGCCTGCAATCGGTGGAAGTGCCTTCCTTGCCTTCGCTCACTGCGTAGGCTGAGCAATACTCAGTAATAATAAAGAGTGCGCGGGTAGTGATGTTGGCTGATTCCTTCCGCTTTAGGTCTACCTTCTTCTTCCGGAATTCCTTAGCTGAGTGACCAAGCTTTTCACAGTAGAAGCATTTCATCATCTTCTTCTTCTTTGCATCCTCGGAATTGCTTGGAATCCTTGGACTTGCTGTTGTCCCGCTTGTCCTTCGCCACAAGTGCTTTCTCGTTCGATTGATTGAACAATTTCTCATGAGCCTCCGCTTGCAATAGTAACAGGCCAAGCTTTTTGAATGTGAGAGGCTTGGTCCTTTGTCCCATAGTAACTGTTGTCACGAAGCTCTTGAAACTCCTAGGTAGCTTGTGAAGTGTCAGCAATGCCAGCTGACTCGAGTCTACCTTTTGACCAATTGCAACGAGATGGTCCCTCACCACGTTGACCTTCGCCAGATGGTTATGAACATTGTCTCTCTCTCATATCCAGATTGTACAACTGAAAGTGAGGATCCGTGACGTGCTATCTATTTCATACAAATCCTTTAGTATGGCCCACGCCTCTATAGACGTCTCCACCATCTAAATATGGGGAACTACTGCATCTGCCATCGTCCCTATCAACATGGCTAGGGCCTAGGCATCCTTCTCTTCCCACGCTGCGAGATCCTCCGCATCTACTGGAATAAGAATTCTTTCTAGCAGTCATAGGGAAGGTCTTACCTTTGTAGGCAGTGTCTACTCCCTTTACAAGTGGCACAAATGCCATGATCATGTCATCCATATATATGACATTCATTTCAAGCATCAATGGAAGATGATCAAAGAAACATTCATCAAAGATAGTCCTGAGGACAGACTTGATTCTAGTTTGCCAATCTACAAGTGTCCAAGCTACAAGTGTCCCTCTCTCAAACTTATCAAGTTTTGAGTAGAAGTATCTAGAACATAATGATGATTCTAGACTTGTCATGCATCAACAACTGATGGAGCAAGATCTCAGAGGGCTTTTGCAGCAGAAAGAAGTTCTAGGGGTCGCCTATCAGCAGCTACAGGCAGAGGCGAAATTCTTGCGCAGGTCGTCAGATAGAAGCAGTAGAAGGCTGAGACAAAAAACGGCCAGATCTCTTCGAATACTCCAGCATTGCTCACCAAAACTGACAGGGAGGCTCCTTGTGATGTCACCCAGCTGATCCTAGAAGGGTTTTCCAAGATATACTTCCATCAAAGAGAACTAAGACAAAGTGGCAAAATTTTAGCGACTTTTGTAGAGACAATGTTGGGCAGAATACGTCGAATTAGGCCAAGCCCTTCATTGTGTGGATTCGCCCTAATATGAAGTATCTCCAGCTGAAAGGATGGAGCAAACGAAGCTGTGGATGAGGAGAACTAAGCTTAAAGAAAAATGGGCATAAGATAGAAGAAGAAGAAGAGGAAGAAGGTGAGTTTGAAGAATATGACACGTGGCATCTAACTAGGATTTGGGCTACTAGGCTCATGGTGGATCATATTGCTCTGATACCAAATGAAGTAACTCAAAAAAGCACCTCCAATGGTTCAAGGTGCTTCTTTTCTTGCAAATAAAGACCATGCATCACATGTGAGCTCAAGAGAGAGCATCCCAGATCCACAAATCACTCCACTGATCTCTCCATGAATCTCTCAATCATCCACTAGAACCTTCCACACTCACACCTACTGACTGACACATCATCAATCACACCTACTACAGGCACACTCACCACACAGGTGGTCACACACATGGACACACAAGCACACACACAACCATAGGTATACCTTCATCAATTTGTTCTAACATGATCTAGAGTCGCGTGATTGGCCCAAAATTCTACCTGTCCCTCGGAGCTCTGCAAACCAGCTAACCTTTGTGTCGAGAGCTGATGCGTAGATCTTAGACATGACATGCCCAATCATAATGGGCTCATGGGATCCCCTGCTTTATGAATGGGACTGATGGCGTTAAGGGTTTAGGTGTGAGCGAAACTTGTGTAAATCGCCTCGTTAAAAAGCTAGGGCCATAGTATTTATTCCATATACGATGAATTCTCCCTTATGATCTTTAGCTTGGCCGAAGCTTAAAAGCTGCGTGTTTGACACCTCCGGCTGTGAAAAGAGTGCAAGAAGTAGAACGGGTTAAGGGTGAGAGGTTAGGTGATGGCTGATGAGGAATGTCATACAACGTGCGGAGTGCCATAGTGTTCGTGAGAGGAGATGGGACTCGTCGCTCGAGAAGCCTTCTTCTTTTGGTAGACGAGACAAGGGCACTTGCGTATCATATTTGTCTCACTCGGAAGGTGATGCTTAGTCTCAAATCTGAGTTGACCGTGGAGAGCCTTACACTCATCATCGTACCAGCCAGGAGGTGGCGGACGAGTGGAACGGATGGTGTGTGAAAGTGTGTAGGGAGGCCTTATGGTGGGAGCAGGTGATCAGGTGGTATGTCATGAGTAGATTGGAAAGGTGGGCGGAGTACTGAAGTGGAAGGCTATGATCAAAGTGTATGTCGTGATATGTAGTGTGTGTGGGTGGTGTCGTGGTGTGAATATATTAAAAAAGAGATAGGTGTGATCTGCTCCTGGAGGTGCTGGCGAGAAGGAGAAATGAGTGATGTGCAAGGTGAAGGCAGGGAATCCCATGAGATAGTCAAGTATGCTAGATGACCTCCCCAGTGTGAGAAACAAGTGAAACCACCCTAGGAGGGCCACCGACCCAAACCATTATAAATGACAAGATCATATATCCTACCCATGTCTAAGAATGCATGCCCATAAGATGTGACTAAGCCTTGCTTGTCTGTGGAAACTCCGGACATCATTGCCTCATCTAATCAACCTCTGATGATAAGATAGAGTCATCGTGAATATCTAAAAGCGATACCTGACGTGTGTCCATCCTTGCGTTGAAGTTTCTAACAAGGAGAGCTTCCCTATGGCTTGAGAAATCCATGATGTCTAGATATAGAACTGTGTATGGTGAAGTCTCAACCTCCTCGCATAGGTCTCGAGAAAAGTGTCAGGTCTAGGGGGGGAAGTAGCATACGACGGTATAGAGGTCTTGTCACGAGGTGTGTCGGATTCGAATCCACAGAAATCTAGCATGTGTGTCATGTGTATCCACGGAGGTCATGCCGATGAGAGATGATGAGAGAGAGAGAGAGAGAGAGAGAGAGAGAGAGAGAGAGTTTATTAAAGTATTTGAAAGACCGATGGGTCTATGAGACTGTGAAAAACCTGATACAATGAGCTGTGGTAGTGGAGCTACTAAACAAGCATCCACAGCAATGCAGAATGCAAAAAAATGCAAAATGGCAGTACTAATTCCTAAGTACAACATAATCATAGCTCGAATATATATATGAATCTCAGCATCATCATCCACATCATTATAACCATCATCATCATCATCATCATCAGCAACAGGACATCGGGATGGATGAGGTTGTGGAAGTGGAGGCATGAGGTCAGCAATAGAGCGTTGTTGCCCCCCAAGAGAAAATAAAGAAAAGAAAGATGTATTAACGTCTGCGAGAGGCCTCGTAGGCCTCTGGGACAAAGTACTAAGTACGCCAAAAAGGAAAAAGTACACCACTACACTTCTGGGCGCAGCAAGCTACCGTGGCTAGCACTGTCCTCTTCTATGGCACTTTCAACAGGAGGGGACCACAAATGCTGGTATGCATGCACAAAGAGATGGCTTGAGCGACTGGGGCTCCACATGGATAGACTCCCTCCCTTCCAATACAACATGGGTGCTCCGTTTTCTCCCCTCCTATCACACGAGGTCAACCAGGTTATCCGTGAGGATCTCTTACACCTACACACATTCCGGACCTGGTTAAGACCGAGTGAGCTCCCTGTGAAACTTAGCTTCTACAAAGATCACTGCTTGCATATCATAGAGGAGGGTTTCATTGACCCACCAGGATACACACAGATCTACTTACCCCACTCACTGAGGATCTCTCTCTTCCGAGTCTCTTCACATAGACTTCATATCGAGAGCGGCAAAGCAAAGCGCCTACCCAAGGAGAGGCGCATATGCACATTACGTGGCATGTAGGAGGTTGAGACAGAGGAGCACTTCATCTTCAGATGTCATGTTTACAATGAGATCCACGGGCGTTTCTACTGCCTCTTCAGAGATAGCTATAAGATTTTGGCCCGATTCCTCTCCTACCCAGACCAGAGGTGTTTGGCACGCTTCTTCATGAGGTACTTAGACACCAAAGAGCATCTCGAGACAGGAGCAGACTTCTTCCTTGGCTGATCCCTATCGGAGCTCTATCATGGAGTTTTTTCAGCCAGATCACAAATGTGGTGCAAGTCGTAATGGATAATGCCTCCAATTCTAGGTCTATGGATCACATGCTTGAAAGGGAGTTTCCCTCGATAATGTGGACTCCTTGTGCTAGTCATTGCCTTGATCTTCTCAGGGAGGACATAGGTGAATTGGCATGGGTGAAGACCATTGTGAGTGACCCTTGCTCCAATGTGAGCTTCATCAACTCAAAAAACAAGGTTCTTTCCATCTTTCGTACCTGCTCCGACTTGGAATTCAAGAAGCCATCAAAGACACTTTTTGCTGCTATTTGGCTACTCTTCGAGCAGCTCTATGATGTCCAAAACACGCTTGTTTCCTATGAATTCAAAGAATGGTTGAAAGGAGAGCGAAGTGCACTCAACGAGACGCTAAAACATTCAACGGCTTTGCTTCAAAGAGACTTTTTGGCAAGCGGTGAAGGTTTGTCATTATGTCCTTGTACAAGATATTGTGCATGATGGACATGGAGAGGCTACTTTAGGGCTTCTCCATCACTTCATGAAAGAGGCCATTACAGAGATTAGCGCCTCTACCATTCTAGATACGGATATTAGTCCATCATATCTTGGATGCCACACCAAAGCGTGATGACATCCTCTTTCATGTCAACAAGAGGTGGAAGTGGATAAAACGACCCATCCATGGTTTTGTTGCGCTCATGCATCCCACTTCAAGGTGCCATCTCTCTTTACTGATGGGGCTTGCACTCCAATAGAGATCCATAAAGGACATGCCATGAAGGGTCGAGAAAAGATGCCAACTTTGAACACTAGGAAGAGGAGAAAGAACCGTACATATCACTATATTCTTGTAATTCGCGTCGCTCCTGCGAGCTTCCATCCCCCATCGCTAACTACCTCCCCCCCCCCCCCCCCCGCCCCCTGTCTCTCCACTCTCACCTTCCGCTCGCCATCCCCCTCACCCGCCGCCTCGCTCGCCTCACCCGCCATCCCGCTCACCCGCTACCCATCCCTCCGCCTCGCTCGTCGCCTCCCATCCCCCGCCCCCTGCCTCTCCGCCCTCGCCCCCCCCCCGCCCTCGCTCACCCGCCCCCCTCGCTCACCCGACCCGCCCCTCGCTCACCCGCCTCGCTCACTCACCCGACCCCCTCGTTCCCCGCCTCCATCCCGCTCCCCCCCGTCCCCCGCGCCCTCACCCGCCTCTCCGCCTTCCACCCCCCCTCGCCTCCACTCCGCTCCCCCCGCTTCCTTCCGCTCCTTTAAAAAAAAAAAAAAAACACTCCGCTCCCCAATTCACCCCTCCGCCTCTGCCACATCACCCCCGCCCCCCCCGCCCTCCCGCGCCACCCGCCTGCCCCGTACCCTTCACCCCGCCCCACCCGACCCCCCCCGTTCACCCACCTCGCTTCGCTCGCCCCTCTGCTTCACTTCCCCACCCCGCCTCCACCCTCCGCCTCCGCCACCATCCCTTCCATACCCCGGCGCCATCCTCCCGCTTCGTCTCCCCTTTTGGGGTGGCAGCCTGTTCTTCATCGGAAGCTTGCAGTTAGTCTTGGCGGTATGGCGGCCCCCTGCCCGGATCCGGAGGCCCAGTCGGACCCTCCCTCTCCAGATGCCTACCGCGTTATCCTGACAGAGCAACAATCATCCCGAGTGCAGGAGGTTGCCACTGACTTTGCCCGTACCTCTGTTTACGGTAGAGTCATTGGACACTCTCCCTCCAGAGCAGCCATCAGGGACTGGCTCCAGTCCACTCTCCTGCTAGAGGATGGCCATATTGAGGAGGTGGCCCTTATGGGAAGGGGCATCTTCTGGCTCAAACTCTCCAATGAGAAAGCTGCGAGCAACCTGATTGCCGGTTCCCCCACATCGGTGGATGGAAAGATTATCATGATAGTCCCGTGGTACCGTGGATTCAGCGCAGCAGATTTTGATGTTCGGTTCCGTATACCTCGCCACCCAGTGACACTAGTTTTTCCAGGGCTTGCTGCTGAGCTGCGGCCGATTGTCAGGGACTTGGGCTCCCATTTTGGATGGGTTATGCACGACACCTTCGCCGATGCGGTGACCACGGCAGGAGCCCCCCGTGTCCGAGTGGCTGTGGCAGACCCTGCGACCCTCCCTGCAGTGATCGAGATTGTGACAGATGCCGGCAGCATCACCCAGAGCATGATAGTCACCGGACAGCCAGGTCAGTGCCTGAGGTGCCATGGCTTTGGGCACTTGGCGGCTGCGTGCCCACGCTTCGCCAGTTCATCTCGACCCCCCCCGCCCCCGCCTCCTCCGCCCCCGCCCCCCCCCTGGACAGTCACGTCAGGAGGAGCCGAGGCAGGCGGAGCCCGGTCCAGAGTTAGTGGGTGGCTGGACCGAGGTTAGAAGGAAAAGAGGAAGGAACAAGAAGATCTCGGATAAAGGCAAGGAGGCAGAGGTTACCCTTCCGGCAGCAGCACCCCAGAGACCTGACAGGAAGCCGCCCCAGGGACCTGGGAGAGCTTCTTCGTCGACGGCAGGCCGCCCGTCACAGCCCCAGATCCCCCCCTCTCCCGCTCCCTCGCCCCTTTCCACTCAGCCCCAGTCCCCTCCCCAGTTTCCCCTCCCTTCGCCCGGCCCGCAGCCTCAGCCTCCGTCTCTTCCTCCTCAGTCTCCTTCTCCTCCCTCTCAGCCCCAGCTCCAGAGGAGTCCCCATCCCCCCCCTCCCTCCGCCCCCCTCGACTCCTCTACAGTGTTAGTTGCACCCTCGGCTTCCCAGTCGAGGGCAGCCCCCGTTCCGCCTCCTCCACCTGCTCCGCCAGTCGCCTCCGTGGAGCTCGAGTCGCCTGCCCCTCAGCCTCCTCCCCCTCCCCCCCGCTGGCAGGACACCCGGAGTCTACACCACCACCGGAGCAGGCTTCCATGGCCGCTAGCCCCTCAGTGGCAGACTCTGATGGGTCTCAGCTTCAGGAGAGAGCGCTTCCTCGAGACTTTTACAGATCAGGCCCCTGGGACTACTTGGACGTGGCCGACCTTGGGACCTTCCCGGCTTATCTCGACATCAGCATCTTCTTGCTCCGCAAAGGGGCGGATGGGAAGATTGTCGCCTTGGCCCCTAGGGATGGCCCTAGCTTCGCCTTCACGTTCCTCAGCGATGGCACCGAGACCTGGACAGACGACACGGTTTGGGAGGCGCTCAGAGAGCAGACACACGCCCAGGTCTGTTCCTGGATAGGCCCGTCCGGTGGGCAGCTTCTCGAGACTCAGTGGTCCGAGGGCGATGTGCGCTTGCGGTGGCGCTGCGCCGCCAAACGCTTCCGACTGATTGTGATCCTCAGACCTGCCCCGTCATGGCCTCTCCCCCAGGATGTCAGAGCTTGGTCCCATCAGAAACTCCGCACCTTCTATGGGATGACCACTTCAGAGATCTCGAGCTGGCTCGAGAAAGCATTTGTTCATGGCACCAAAGGCCTCTCGCCTTTGTTGAAGGTGTTGAAGGACGGGCAGGACGATCCCGTCTCCCCCTCCAAACCTTCTCATAAGCGGCAGCGCCTCCATTCCGACATGCCTGATTCTTCATCGACTTCGACCGCGAGCAGACAGTTGTTCGCAGCCCCCCATCCCTCGCCATGAGCCTACACCTCGTATCCTGGAATGTGAACGGGTTTCACTCTTCTGGCACCCGTGGTCCCAGGAAGCTCATTTTGCGGCAGGAACTTCAGCCTGCAGTGATTGGTCGTTTGGATGTACTTCTGCTCCAGGAGCACAAGCTTTCTGCGGCTCATTCCCGTAGCTGCGGGAAGGTTCTCCCTGGACGTTCCTACACTTACTGGGAGCCCTCGATCGGCGCACAGGGGAGGAGCGGGGGTGTCTGTACCTCCGTGTGCGAGCAGTTAGCCCAGGGAGTTTTCGGTCATGGCACGTTGATCCCAGGCCGAGCCCTTTGGGTAGGCCTGGATTTGGAGGGATCCAAAATTGGAATACTCAATATCTACGCTCCTACAGACCTCCGATGCAGAGCCACTTTCTGGAGGACACTTACAGGGATTCTTCCAGTCATGGATTCCTGGATTGTTGGAGGTGACTTCAACAATCTGGAGTCATTGGAGGACCAGCAGGGCAGAGGTCCGGAGTTTACAGGTATGGCTCAGGCAGAGCAGTCCGCTTGGGACTCCTTCATCTTCGTGACAGGAGGTAGGGACAGCTGGAGAGACCCGTCCTTCCGGCGTTGGCACGGGAGCCTGGACTTCTCTTGGGGCTTCCGCAGGGAAGGAGGCAGACTCCTGGAGAGGCTTGATAGATTCTATGTCAGTGATTGGGCCATCAGTAGAGGCGGTCAGGCGGGTATAGTTCCAGGGACGGCACTTTCTGACCATGCGCCGGTACTCCTCTCATTAGATTCGGCAGCCCAAACCCTCCCCCCCCGGTCATGCAGGATTCCCGATTCTATTTTCTCGAGGGAGGACGTGCGTAGCAGTATTTGCAGTCTTTGGGACAGAGATTGGGGGGAGTGTACGGATTTGGTGGACTCAGTTGCGCAGGCTCTGCAGGAGTCCAGCCAGATCTGCCAGCTAGCAGCCCTACAGGTTCGTCAGGAGTGGTGGAGTAGAGAGAGAGCTCTTCGGAGGGACCTCGCATCCATTCAGCGACTCCAGCAGGCTTCCCCGGGCTCGGAGGAGCTTCGGATCCAGGCCCTTCGAGCCAGAGCCCTCCTGGAGGAGACACTCCAGCGCCGCTCAGAGTTTTCCTATCACGCCTCTCTCTCCTTCTGGGCCCGGAAGGGTGATCGGATGTGCAGAGAGTTCTTCAGGACGCATGGCCAGAGAGCTGCAGGTGATCAGCTTCGGAGTCTCAGGACAGCGGATGGTCACATCGTTACGGATTCGGGGGAGGTCCTGGGGTTGGCCACTGACTTCTACAGGACCCTCTTCCAGCAGGAGCCGCTTGCCCCTCGTGCTAGTCGTGCCCGTGAGGAGGTGTGGAGGCACATTCCATCCCTGGTCCAGCCTAGCATGCAGGCGATGTTGTTGGCGCCGTTTACCTCGGATGAGATGCTGGAGGCCTTGATGGCTATCGACGGACAGAAATGCCCAGGAGAGGATGGGCTTCCCCGAGCTTTCTTCATTTCCTTCTGGGACCAGATCCATCAGCCCCTCCTCGCAGCTCTGCAGGGGATTTTCAGCAGCGGTTTGATGCCAGAGAGCCTCTCTTCGGGTCTGATTTGCCTCATCCCGAAGGGAGGAGATAGACAGGAGATCCGCCAGTGGCGTCCGATCACTCTCCTTACTACCGCCTACAAAATCCTCGCTAAGATGATCAGTGCCAGAGTTCGGCCTCTACTCCCAGACCTCATTCATGACACTCAGACAGGCTTTGTCCAGGATCGCAGTATCTTGGATAATGTCTTCACCTTTTCAGAGGCGGCGGAGTGGGCTCAGCACAGTGGATCACACCTTGCCATTCTACTTCTCGACTTTGAGAAGGCCTACGATCGCGTGGACTGGGCCTTTTTGGAGGGGACTCTGGAGCGGCTAGGTTTCCCCGCAGGATGGATTCAGGGTATCTCAGCTTTGTACAGGACAGCGTCTAGCAGGGTCATCATTGGAGGCAGGATGGGTGAGCGCTTTAGCCTGGAGAGATCAGTGCGTCAGGGTTGCCCCCTTGCTCCTTACCTGTTTCTTTTCTTCGCCGAGGCCATGACTTACTACCTTCGGGCGAGGTCTACCGGGATCCGGGGGGTTCGCCTTCCACTTCGGGAGGACACGGAGCTTCTGGACTCGGAGTACGCAGATGATACAGCCCTTTATGTCCAGGATGATGAGAGGATGCTAGAGAGGGTGCGGATGGCCTTGGAGGTCTTCTGCTCGGCCGCTGGTGCGAAAATCAACTGAAACAAGTCAGTTGGTTTTCTCACAGACCCTGGGGCGTGTTCTCAGTGGGGGCGATTTCTGGGTTTCAGATGGATTCCACGAGGACAGACAGCTAGATACCTTGGCTTCCAGGTTGGCCTAGACATCACGCCAGCTCAGCAGTTTCTCCCGGTGCTAGACTCCATCCGACGGAAGCTGGCTTTCTGGAGTACTGCTAAGCTGTCTCTTGCAGGTCGTGCCCTGGTAGTTAACCAGGTCCTTCTAGCCACGGCTTGGTATGTGGCTTCATGCTGGTGCTTCTCGAGATCCAGCGTGGCACAGCTCAAGAGGTTGGTTCGGAACTTCCTTTGGTCTGGGGAGGATGGTCTTAGAGATACCAGAGCCAGGGTTGCTTGGCAGACAGTCATTCTTCCGCAGGCAGAGGGTGGCCTGGGGGTTATCGATCCAGAGCTTCAGAGTCAGGCCTTGTTAGGCAAGCTTGTCATCCGCGGTTTGACCCCAGGGGGGCAGACGTGGAAGATGTTGCTTCAGCAGGGAATAGGCTCTTGTGTCCCGCGCCGAGGTGGAGAGTGGCCACCGTCCCTCAGGTGGATCTTCACTTCTGCCCCGCTCACTCAGCCCCGTTCTCCACTCGTTCGTAGCCTCCTCATGGTGTGGAGGCGGCTTTGTCTCAGTCTCATACAGTCCCAGCCCAGCTGTCAGGAGGAGATCGATCGCCAGACGCTCGTCTGGAATGGGCAGGTCAGAGACGCCGAGGGCCTTCAGTTGGGGGAGAGATCACATATCAGGTGGGACGGCTGGATGAGGGGGCCAGCCCGGTCCCTTCGGGTTTGGAGGGATACGTACAGACATCTGGAGATGACCGATCTTGCAGTCGCAGCTGGAGGTGCACGTGGAGTCCAAGCGAGACGCACGGAGATTGACGGAGCGATCCCAGCCGCTTGGTTGGCTCCACCTGAGCCTCAGGTCCTCATGCCTGGAGACACCCGTTGGCTGGGACAGTTCACCCCCCGTGGCATCCCACTGGTGGTCGCAGGACGTTTGGATGACTCCTCTATCGCCTTCTTCGCGGTTTCAGGGGATGGACGACTCAGGAGAGAGGATGCGCTCATCGACCCCCTACTCCTGTGGCAGAGGGTTAGGGTCGTAGGCCTTCTGGGGAAGGTCTGGCGTACCGACCCTAGTATCGAGCAGGACCAGTTGCAGCTTTGGCGTCTTTGGCTATGGGAGGGGCGGGCCTTGTCAGAGCTTGAGTGGGACCCAGGAGAGTGGTGGTGGCCAGAGATTGTGACAGGACAGGGGCCGACTTCCTTCTTCGCTTACAGCACGACTCTGGGCAGGCGAGTTCTTGGGAGGATGCAGAGCCGCCCCCCCACCCAGCGACCTAGCTGGTACGCACAGGGTATTTCCAGGTTCTTTTTGCAGGCATTCTGGAAGGCCTTGTGGGAGAGCTGGCGGCCGCGGAAGATCTCATACTTCCTGTGGCTTCTTGCCCACAAAGGTCTTCCAGTGGGGAGCTGGTTGAGGCAGATAGGCCAGGACGGTTGCTGTCAGATTTGCCATGCGGACGAGGAGTCACACTGCCTGTGGAGCTGCACGCGCGCCCAGGAAGTGTGGAGGTGGACCTTCGGGCTTCTTACCCGCGCAGCACCAGAGCTAGGAGTGATCACTTGGGGCGCGTTCTGTTGGTGCAGCACCGCACCTGGTCTTCATCACTTGTTCGAGGCATGCCAGCAGGACCCCACCTTCCTTATCACACAGGGGACGTGGGGGCCGCTCGAGGGTATCCCACAGCACCTAGCAGAGGCTGATACAGGAGTTCGGGAGAGCCAGCCAGTCTGGGAGATTATCAGCAGCATTACAGGATGGCACATCTGGACCTCGCGCTGCGCGCAGATCCTCGGTGGCACTTCCTTATCGATTGCCCAGATCATGGCGGAGATTTGGAGTGAGATTATTCATACCCTCAGAGGCCAGTGGGACCAGATTCAGGGAGACTCCCGGGCTGGTCAGGAGAAGCGGAGACGCTTCCTCCAGGCTTGGGACACACAGAGCCTCTTCTTCGAGCAGACTACGCAGGGCCTTCGGTGGCACTACTCACCACCCCGATGGCTGTTCATTCACACTCAGCATATCCCTCCGTGAGAGTATGATTTATTATGCTACCTTTTAGGGCTGCGTCCGGTTTGTGAACGCAGCCCGTCAGCTATAAGCTGACCTCTTGTATTTTGTTCTCGAAGTAATATAATAAGCACTGTTTTTTCGGAAAAAAAAAAGGAAGAGGAGAAAGACTATAAAAAAGATACGTTTCCACCAAGTGCTCAAGAAATGATGGCAAATCTTCTAGAGCACAATCGGGTCCTCCTATAGCAACTCGAAGAACATTCATCCCAGCTAGAAGACAGTTGGACCAGACAACGCAACCTCTAGAGGAAAAAGAAGAAGGAAAGCCGCTGGAAGCAAAAGGAACCACAGATTTTGAAAAACTGCTCTTAGTGATGCGTGAGGAATGCAAGAATGAGGAGGCACTGCAACTTGCAGAGCTCGCCAAGGCAAAGAGGCAACAAAAGCTAGACCGAGAGGCGATGCTTCTCCAACACAAACAGATGTTTTTTTTTTTTTCAAAGAAAGGAACCTTCTATTAATGCTTAAAAAACAACAGCAGCCCCGAAGGTGCTGAGTATGGAAAAAAACCGGATCAAGGCTGAAAGAAGAAAAAACCAGCCTGTTCCAAAGAAACCCAGCTCACTGCCTAGGGAAACACAAACAGATGTTAACCACTATGCAGACAAGTTTGAGCCCGATAAATAGGGGGCCTCCAGGCCCTCATTTCTCATGATATATATTGTGATCCCGTTCTCATATTCACAGCTTTCATGGCAAACACCCGTGTGACCACTTGAAAAGTACAAAAGGCACTTAGGGCTGCAGCATTGACTACATGTCTCAATGGGTGACCACCAGTTGGACACAAGCAACACGCCACCCTTAATCCAATAGTTCCAATACCATGACATGACCTCTACAGTCCACATGAATGACGACAAGTTGCTCTAGGTCACCAGCCACCAAGGCTTGAACACAAGCACAAGAAATTGCAACAACACCATTTGATGGCAAATAGATTGCAATAGCCACGCTTCACATCTTTACAAGTGCTAGGATATTGCCAAAAAGGCCAATAGCATGCAGTTACACTGCTGTTGAAAGAGCCAATCTAAGTAATTAGAACAATGGTGACTGTACTTCAAATGGCACTAGATCCTCACTATAAGGTCTCCACAGTTCAATTGACTCATGAGTGACCACAATTCCAGCCGCCAGCAGTAGCACTCACTTCCAAAAAACCCTAGAAACTCCATACAGTTCAGGGAATGGTCGAACTGACATGCACGCTGACATGTGAGCTCCCATAAACCTCCACACAACCTCAAGCACCAAGATGATGAGGACTTTCAGTCCTCCAATTACCTCAAGCCACTCAAGGGCACTCAAGGAATCACTAAAGAGCTTGGACTTGTGAAGAAATTATCAATTTCCTCCAGCTTCCGTTTCACAAGCTGTTTAAACAGAAATACCCAGCGCGAGATGAGCTCCTACCGGATGTTAAGCCAGTACAAGAATTGCGGAAGCACATGTTACTATGTGAAACTAGTACAAGCATTGCAGAAGCCTATGCACAAGCACAAGAACTCTAAGGAGTAAGATAGACCCACAAACAAGACAAGTATTTCTCAGGAGACCAACTCCATCCTCTCTTGCACATGACCCAAAGTACATCTCAGGATGAGGGTCCAAGGCCGTACATGCGGCATATTATCCAGAAGTGTGAGGTGGCATGTACATGACATCTCTCCACCCATGTACCAATAGCACTAGCATTAAATGACTCATAGACCACTAGCAATAACATTAATGACCCATAGGCCAGTAGTTGGAACCATCACAAAACAGCCATTGATCTCCAACAGAGGTGTCTGCCATATAAGCTGATGTTTAATGCCACGTTCTTTGCAAAATTCCATGACTTTGTGTGACATATAATCCCCCCCCTTTGTCACTTCTAAGTATTTTGAGCTTGCAACCACTTCATTTTCAGCGGAAGCTATGAACACTGAAAAATTAGAAGACAGGTGACTTCATTTTCACACTAAGCACCAACAAAAGAAAGATAATCCATTAATAAATGTGATGAAGTATGATGCTCCATCAACAGATAATATATTAATTGGCCCAATGACACATCACACCAACAATGAAGACGTCCTGGCTTTCACTGAGCCATCCTTGAAAGGCACAGGTAAAGCTTCCCAAGAATGCACCACCCATAAAACTTTTGGAGTAGGAACAAGACCATAGACCTGTGCCAAAAAGAAGCTGCTGTTCTGCACTATATGCTAGCTTGAAAAAAAGTGGCTAGCAATACTTGGTTCACTGAAAGAGTTCTGCTGACAACAGAGCGTATGGTAGTACTCAAACATAAAAGCTTGCAGCGATATTCTCAAGGACTAATACAGACTATTGCTGTGCAGGAATGTTCATCCTAACCTAGCAATCGAGGTATCATGCCGTCTGGCCTATAAGGATCCATTTGAAGCCCTCAACCCCTCCTTGTGTCAAGGGTGCTGGAGAAGCCAAAAAGAAGCTGAAGGATTTATGCAATTGATGCGGCTGCCAGATGCAATGCACAACTGGCCAAGGAGGCCCTGCGTAAGGACATTAAGTTGTGCCCTCTGCATACGGGCCATTCATTTGCAAACTCGAATCCTAACAATCCTACGTCCTCAAATAATGACCTAGAAGTTTGCAACAAGAAATGAGAAGGGGGCTAGGGAAATTCTTGACAAACTAACCTCAAGAGGAAGAAGGCCTCTTGTGCGTGTCCCCCAATAGCTCACTGCATAGAGTGAGGAGCCACCACCTCACCAAGAAGCCCATCAGCTGCATAGTGTCACTAAGGAATCCTTGGGCTATGCGGTTGTATGGAATCCTTGATCCACACAAATGTACACATTCTTAAGTCCAACAAAAGGATTGCAAGAGGGTATTCCTGGTGCTATTCTGAATCAGAGCTGGCCTCATAAAAGGTGAAGGAGAATATTGCAGACCTGCACAAAACCTGTACAAGCAGTGTACATGAACCAAGCACGAGTGGGTGGAGAACGAAGACTCAATATCTTAGCTAGATCGTGTGGGCTATAGTGGGGAACAAAGACTCACTATCTTAGCTAGATCTTGGGCTGTGGTTTAATACCTGCTCCCTTTCAGGATTCCATTTGGTGAATGGATTCGCACCTTGATGGATTCAGGTTTTGCATTAACTGGGACAATGAGGGGCCATCACTTTGTTGTTTTAGTTTACTTTCATAAATTATATTTAGCATTGTTTGATAACTTTGTGGGGCTTTCTCATGGCTCTTTAAAGAGAAGCTTTGCAAACTGTTTCTATCTGTTAGCTGTGATTGTCATTTTTTATCTCAAAGACCCCCCTTTGTCCTTCCTGAGAATCAATATAACTTCATTCTTTCCTCATCTGTACACCCCCAAAACCTTGGTAAGTGCCACTCATCGCTGCCATTAACAGATCATACTCTCAAATCACACTGTTCACCCTATCATACAAGCTTTGGACTATTAAGTTCTTTGTTAAGGGTATACATTTCCATTGACAGCCCTGTGGTCCAAAACTCAGACTTCCGCTCACATGATAGATGATAAGGAAACCACTCACCATCTTTTTTAATCATCCCTATGTAGCATCATAAATTTATATACGAGAGAAAGTGTTGAACCTTTGAGATGGTTTTCTTTGCCTTTAAAGTACGCTGAGCCTCCTGCAGCTCTGGACACACAAGTTAAAGGTTACAACTTTTTTCATTGCAGAAAGCACCATCACTAACAAGAGCAAGCCCGTGATTAAGAAAATCACTTTTGACAAAAAAAAAAACCAGATAAACACTTAACGTTCAATTGCATTCCATTGCCTTTCAGAGATGTAGGATGGACATGCAAAGATATGCCATGGAACCGTATGTTTATGCCCGAGTATTTTCCATTTGGAAATCAGGCAGGGCCACATCTAGCTACATGTAGTTTAAACATGTGTGATCAAATGTGTAACTCGGAAAGAATTCATCATATGCAGAAGTGCAGAAACGGTGGCCCTCCTAAGCACTTTAAAGAAAGGAAGAAAAAGGATTTGCACAAAGTTTGCTCCTACAGGCTGAAGTAAACAATCGCAGGAAATGTTTAAAATTCAAAGTTGCACCTACTGGAAAGAAAATGCAGTTGCTTGGTTATTTTCCATTTCACTCGATGACTCAAGTTGCCATCACCAGGTGCTTCCTGTTCCTCCTTTCGACTGCAGTAATGCTTTGTCAGATTGTGAAGAATGTATGCATGACAATGTAACAATATAAAAATTAGTTGCTAACAAGCCTGACATCAAAGCTTCCTCAAAATCTTTAAATCAAACAAAGAAAGGATGTGAGAATGGATTACAGCATAGACTCAAGCGGTGTGGGACAAAGTGAATCCATTTACATGTAATCCTAAACGTATTATTTATTGTCCCTTCATCCCCCATTTCATTGCTTATACAAATTGAGACTGATAAGAATTCTGCCAATACATTTTTCATAAACAATGTCTAGGCAGCAGTTATATATGTTTTATATCTAAGGAAAAAGTATCATAATATGACCAAGCACATCACAAGTCATTGAAGTAAAACTCCCACTCAAATAAGAGTTGCAATATCAAGGTTTTAGAAATCATCCTGAATTTCAACATTTTATTAGGTGAACACAGAGAAAAGACTTGAGATCACAGCTCTACAGCCTGCCTGCTGTTCCCTGAACCCAACTAAAACAGATCCCCATAGCTCGTATTTTTTCCCTCCCTCCTCTTTGTCTCGGAGTTCTTTGAGCCAGATCGCACAGATCATGGCCCCACAGGTAGTCGGCGAGGTAGTGATCCAGAGCCAGTGACAAGGCACACCAGACAAAGGGAGGATGCACAGATTATGCTTGGGGACACCCCTCCCATGTTTAGACCCGGAGCTCGACCTTCACAACCCACAGGAGTTACCATGGACCTTGTCAGACGAAGAGCCACAACCAGGACACACTGATCCACCAATATAGACAGCCGTCAGCACTCTGTATCTGATATTCTACCACATCAATGGTTTCCTCATGACCTCACATCCGAGAGGCCCTCAATATCTTCCATATACACTGGTTCAGACTTGAGATGGGATCTGATTTGACATGACGATGGCGATGATGATGTAGATGTGCTCTGATGTTAGTACTGTGTAGTACTGGAACATTCTATGATTATGTGACATTTCTTTAGCATCTAGCATGGGTGATGATGCTTTTTTCAGTAGCTCCACCCTTTCAGCTGTATCAGCTTTCTTATAGTCTCATAGACCCAAATGCAGTCTTAATGTGGTTAAGGACAATGCAGCTGTCACATACCTGGGCATACGACTCAAATCATCCCCTTGGGTGGGAATATTCCTATCACAACGACAATTGAATGTGGTAAGGACACTGCAGCTGTCACATGCCTGGGCATACCGTAATGGGTTAGTGTTGCAGAGAGGGATGGTCATGATGGTCAAAAGAAAAAATTCTAAACCTTAGTCCAATCATTTTCAGACACATTGCAGCTGGTCAATTCTATCCTCTTGACCATGCAACGTACTACATAGCTTGCCGGACTGTCCATAGTACCAAGAGTCATCCCTTTTTTTAAAACCCAAATCATTCCAAAAGCCATGGGCTTCTCACTACATTGACTGCCAGCATTCAATGCTAGAGCATTCCAAAGGCAGTGGGATTGTCACTACTTAATTGCCAACAGTGTAACAACTATGGACTTCTAGGTTTTCGAAGGAGGCTTAAATGGTGAGTAGTCTATGTTCGTATGAAGGCACAACAGAGGCATGACTGGCTCGATGCTTACATCTAGTGCTCACTTAATAAAAAAGGAGGTCTCTATGCCTAGCCAACCAACGTACCAGTTCAGGGGCCAATGTGCAACCTGCCAGAGGTGCCCCTCTAAAGCTAAGTGGATCATTGCCACTACTTGGACTCACTTGTCACAAGAGAAAGAAAAGCTGGAAAGTAGCCGTGTGTCTATGCATGATCCACAGCTCCTTCCCCCCTCCCAAATTATCCTGAACATCCAATCCCTCATCATCAGACCAAAGAGTATGGGGTCCCACCACCTATGGAGGCAAAGTTGAAGCCCCAAAAAGGACAAGACGGGCACCCAACTGCGGCAATGGAACCCCCTTCTCTCTGTTGCAAGATCAGAACTGACACCTCTAGTGCAAGTAGCCATTTGGAATGTCAAGATAGTTCCAGGGCCCTTGCCACCAGAACTCCTATGTCGAAGGGGCTGTCCTGGGAAGACTTCAGCCCTGGAGTCCAAAAGAAAGGGGAAGAATCATGCGCCGGCCTTGAGTGAGTCTCATCTTGACCCTGCGAGGAAGAAGGCTGGGACTGAGACTATGAAGCCACACTCTAGCCCGAGGGCTTGGGTAGAGGCGAATGCTAAGCGGTTGACAAGGTGGAGGAAAAGTGGGTTTGAGGGGGGAGGGGGGGTGGCGATTGGGGGAGGGTTGAGGAGGAAGAGGCTACAACAATGGGAGGGGAGGTGAAGATGAAGCGAGGGGGGGTGGGAAAGGGACGGTAGTGAGGGGGGATCCTTGGCGTCATGTGACAACAACGGAGGAGTGCAGAGGGAGGGGCGGATAACGTGGGCACGAAGAAGGAAAGAGGGGGGGTGGAAGGGATCTGGGGGGTGCTGAGTGACACGGACAGGGGGACTGGGAAGGGGCACCTCCCTTGAGCCTGAGCAAGAAGTGGACTCATGAACCAATCGAGAAGTCACATGGGGCATTCAGGAGAACCGGGTCTGTCAGAAGGTTGAAGAAGACCTCCTCCTCAGGTGCCTGAGGTCAACATAAGGGGCTCCCTCAGCCTACGGTTGAAGAAAGGGGGATAGTGAGGCTCCTACCCCCGCTTGCTGACAATGACATGCTTGATATCTACCGTCGCTTGCCCAGTTTTCTTCGATCCAACGTAGTCCAAGCCCCCTCAGGCAAACATTTCTACCTATACTATACAGGAAGGCTCTCGCCCTGGGAGCCTAGAAACCTCAACCTCTAATGGAAAGAGCCCCATCCACCAGAATCGACGCTGTTATGGGTGGAGTCTCTAGCACAATGCCAAAACACCCTCCAATAGAACACAAAATTGAGCGGTACTCCTTTGGAAATCTTGGGAGCTTAAGGCTCATTCAAAAGCGTGGCACATGGTGCGTCAAATCCATGTCATCCACCGTGAAGCCATGGTATCACAAGATGAAGAAAACTAGATGTGGGCTGAGGAAAATCGGGCTGTCCACCAGGTCCTAGGTGATGTTGGGGAAGCTCAGCTAGAGAAGAAAAGCACGTCTTCCATGGATGGCTGCTTGTCCTTTGGGGAGAGGGAAACCCCAACGGCTGTAGGCGAGAGAGCTGCCATAAGATCCCCTCTGGCCAGACCAAATGGCCACCACTAGGATTAAAATCCCCAAGAGAACAACGCAAAGAAAACTGCTCCTGCTAGCAAAAGTAAGTCAAAGGGAGGGCTGGAAAGGGAGAAGGAGAAAAACAGAGGGATGGAAAGGGGAAGTAAAAAAGGGGAGAGACCCTGGACTACAGCCTCCCAGAAAGGCTGTCTAAGCTGTCTAAAAGCCAGCAGCAGACTGGAAAAAGAAGAGGCTAGGGGCTCAGGACTAGTGGCCTGGCTCCCTAGCAACTAACAGAGTGCAACCTTCCTGGAGGCCCCGAAAGGCAAAGAAGGGGCCAGGCGCAGAGCTGGGTAGCCACAAAAGGGGGTGACCGTCCCTTGGGACTGTTCGAAACAGGCCGAGGGGGAGCAGATCCAGTAGGCGGCAGCAGGGAGCTGGCAGAAAGGGGGGCTAAGCAGTGAGAAGGCAGAAGAGGAGGCGGTGCCAGGGGGGAGACAGGGATGGCAGCACGACAGAGCAGGGGTGGGAGGGGAAGAAAGACGGGTGGGGAAGCAGCTGGGGGCGGTGTGATGAGCAGCAAGAGGGGCTGGGTGGAGGCAGAAGGGAGGCGGGCATGGAGGAGCTGTCGCAGGAGAGGGAGCAACAGGAGCAGCAGGGAGAGGGGGGCGAGGACAGGGAGGAGCTGTCATGGGAGAGGGAGGCAGGTAGGGAAGAGCTGTCGCTTGGTTCATGTGTTTGTTATGAGATGAACCCATTCTTCAAATTGCAGCATAAAGATCCAGTAGCGTCAGGCCCATGGACTGTTTCTCCGCATTGAGGAATTTCCTTGTATCGCCCCCTCCTTGGCTTAAAGCTATGAAGTTCCTCGTCGACACTCACCCACGGAGGAGCTCTGATAAAATGATGAGTTCCTGAGGAAACAGACCTCCCCATCTCCACTGATACAAGCATCTGCCATCCTAGAAGTACTGAATAATAAATTAGCCATGCCCTGTAATCCACACCACCCAACATACTCTTTAGAGTCCAATCCCCACTGCAAGACCTAGTCTCTCAGGCCAGATAATGCGAAAGCTTTTTGATCAAGAACACCATGTGAGCGACATCTAAGAGCTCTGGCAGATAATACGACCATAATTATGGATCTCTTTCCCTTCAAAGGCCAATTGCATTGATTTTTCCAGACCATCCACAAAGATGAGCCTCTAGAATTATAAAGGCTCCCTTCTTTTCACTCTTTTCAGATTATCCTTCACAGCATAAAGAGCCTATTGGTAATTGACATGGAGAGGGAAAGCTATTATGAATCAGTTCCAAAGTTTGGCAGCCTTGTCACACCCCCTCAGGCAATGAGTGAGTGCTTTCACTATTTGAGGCTAGGTGGGGCAGTGGGGGAGCACATTATTCAACACCACAATCCTAAGAAGGCTGGTGGTGACCTTTTCGATAGAGACCAACCAGAGGAGGCAATTGATTTTGGGGGCATTTTAGCATCTAACAGAAGGTTATCGACCACATGCCACTTAGGATCTGGAAAACTGTGTTCAACGAACCATTCACAAGCTGACTTAACTGCAAAGGTCTCTGAACCCAGTGCCAACCCTGCCATGAACAGGTGCCAACCTCCAAGTCTTTATAAAGCATACTCTCAGCCTACTTTGTTGATCTACCGAATTATGCTGAATTGGATCCAGAATGTGTTTGAATAGAATCCAATAGGCTTTGTCATGGTTACCCATGTTAAACGTAATTTTACCTTTATCCCAACTCAAAACATTCTGATTTTTAGATCAAGATATCTGAGAACCCATGAATGCCATTGACCCAAGAGAATCAAAGCTTATGAACCCTCTCCACCCTTCCTGCCTCTCTTCCCCTCCCACTTCCCTCTCTTCCTGCTCACCCATCACGACGCTGACCTGGTTATCTAGGAGGATCTCATACAGCTACACACATTCAGGACCTGGTTAACCTCTAGCGAGCTTCTTGTGAAGCTTAGCTTCTATAGAGATCACTGCTTATGGACATCAGAGGAGGACTACATCAACCAGCTAGGCTACACACAAAAACACCTCCCCCATTCTTTGAGGATTTCGAGGCGGGCAGCTATGTGTTTCATCACGCCGACTACACATTGAGAGTGGACGAGCTGATGGCATACCTAGAGAGGGTTGCATTTGCACTCTGTGATCTATAGGAGATCGTGACAGAGGAGCACTTTGCTTTCCGACACCCCGTGTACTATGAGATCCAAGGTTGTTACCATTGCCTTTTTGTAGATATTTGGACCCCTCTCTAGCCCCATTTTCTCACCTGGATCAAAGATACTTGGCAGCTTTCAGACGAGTTGAGAACTATGACTAGCACATGGTCACAACACCACCTTTCGAATTGCTTTCCACAGTGACATACATGGTTGCGGTTGCGGATCCGTTTAAAGAGGAACAAGATGCTCAACCAACTGTCTCACTAGCCCCTACACCAGTGTCGCACTAACCCCTACAGAGTGAGCAAATAAGTTGGGAGTCATGATCTCTTTCCTAATGTTTGGGGCCCTCAAGGTGGGCCTGGAGCCACTGATGGCTGTTGCATGCCGCCACATGCATTTGGACTAGCCTCCAAAAAAGTCCACTCGCTCAAAAGGCCTTGTTTGCCAGCCCCCCATCTTCTCCATGAGCTGGGCCCAGCTAGCAAGTTGGAATGGGCATGGTTTTCATGTTGGGCATGTCAGCAGCAGTCGTAACATCTAATCTTACAATAGGAGGTGCAAAGAGCCCTTTGGTCCCCAGCAAGGGACACAACAGAGGGTTTACATCTTAGTGGGACAGACCCTAGCCCTAGAGGTGTATCATCAAGGTGAGCTCGTAGGAAGACGTGCAGTATGGATGGGAGTTGGGACTAAAGATTTCAGGAGCAGGATCGTTTGCTTGAGCAAAATATGCTCTTTTCTGAGCAGCTCGAGCAGGACAAGAAGACAAAGGAGGATGCAACGACATTGGACCGTTTTCGGCTTCTGTTGGAACAAAAAGATTCTTGAGGTGACTGCGCAATGATCCAGAGGTCAGGCCAACTTGGTAGCATATGAGGTCCAATGCAAGCGAGACCGAGAGAAGATGCTTGTGTAGCACTAGTAGTTTCTCATGGCCTGCTCACAAGTCCTCTCCTCATCTGCAGTACCCACAAACCGTGCATCAGCAGGAAGTCCTTTATCTGCATTGGAGTCTTCCATCTCCAAGCACAGTTCAGTGGACTATTTTGCAGCAGCTCTGACAGTGGTTTCCCTTGGGTCTACCAATCCAGAGGATCGTTTAGTTTCCACAGTCACTACATGCAATGCCTCAGGGATTTTCCCACCCATGGGGGTGGTGCATCCATTTCCAGAACGTGTTCTCAGGGGTCTTCCATCCCTAGGGCAAGCTTAGCTCATTCCGCACGCCCAGAAGATGAGACTCTTGGGTCTACCACCCACGGAGATCCTCCAACTTCAGCAGCCTAATCTCTTGGAGTTTCCACCCGAGAGGATCAGACAGTTCATGCGGTTACGTCGAATAGGTCGTTTACTTGTCCAGCAGCTTTATCATGTCCAGTTAGTTCCTCTAGGTCTTCCACTCCAAGAACTCAGCCAGCTAGATCAACTTTAGCAGGGGAACAGATGGTTTTCACAGCTATGAGGGATGGATCTTCCACCCTTGGAGATATCTCACACCCATCAGCATTTGCCATAGGTAAGCCTCTTGGGTCCAATAACCTAAAGAAGTTGTCTATTCCCCACAGTTAGTTCTCTTGGGGATTCCACCCAAGGGGACACCCCAAATGTAACAGATAGGTGTGATGGGTCTTCCACCCATCAGGCCCCTTCATCAGCTCCGGTCAATTCCTATGGGGATTCCACCCTTGCAGTTCAGTTGGCCACATCAATTTTAGTCAGCATGACTCACGTTTCACATTCTCATTAGAGTGTACTCAACAAAGGTGTGCTCAATCAGCAGAGAGGTTTTGAGGCCTTTGCATTATTGTGTCCTGCACTCCGGGAGGTTAGTCATACAATGTCCTCTCCATCAGATTGCAAGCCACCAGTAGTAGCAGTAATCAGTGTCTACACCAGCAGTTCCCTTGGTGATGACAGCAGTTCGGTCGATTCATCAGAGGTATGCTCAACAGCTACTTCCTCAGTACCTCAGGGGGACATGCTTAGTCCCAATATCCCGTCAGGAAGAAGATATGCCAGCCATCTCTCACTTATTTCGAGAGGCATACCAATCATTCATGGTAGACGAGGTGTTTTCAACAGTTCTGGACATCTCACAGTTCTTTCAGGTAGCATCCCATTCAGTTGAGTCATTAGAGGGGTGCCCAGCAGCTCCTCCGTTCCTTCGGAGAGCATCTAGTATAGTCTCCTCCTTGGAGCGGTGCTCTGCAGTGCCAGTCTGCTGCTCAGCTCCTTGGAGAGACAACCATAGTTCCATCTCTCCCAGAGTTTCTCAGAGAGACAACTACAGTTTCCACAGCTCCCGGAATCACGCAAGTTCTTTAGGAGACATTTCCATCCACAGTTCCAGATTCCAGGAAGGTGGCAGAGTTTTTACCCTCAGCAGTTATCACGCCAATAGAGGAGGCAAGTTCATTCCAGCTTTCCCTCACTGTAGTCATGCAGACAGCAGTACCACAGTTTCCAAGAGTGCATGTGAGTATTTTGAAGTTCCCAGGTTTTCAGTTTTGGTTGCCTAGCTTCAATGGCTTTCTCATCGCCCCAGCAGTTCCTGGAGTAGCACTAGAATTTCTCTGTTGGTGGATCTTCCGCAGTGAGGAGAATGCATACCAACAGTTGGCAGCCAGTTTCATGCCATTGGACTTCCGGTGTGCAATGCCTCCACATCAACAGCCCAATCAGTCCTCACAGCAGGTCACCAGGACAGCATGCAGTTCTTAATTCCAAGAGCCTATCAGAGAGCCATACCACCCAAGGATAAGGAGTATGCAGTAGTAGTGTGGTGGGATGACTGGCCTCAGCAGTTCGACTTCTAGTCTTCACGACAGTACTTGTTCTCAGGAGTTTTATTGAGCTGCCATGTTATCATAACAGAACATTTGTTCCTCAACCTTTTGGAGCTGTACCAGATCAGTCCCAATGCCAGACTATTATTCCTCAGTTCGTTGGCAGCACAAACAGTTGGTGGTCAGCACGATCACATTTGCTTCGCAGATTCACTCAGTCCCTCAGCAGCTATCATCATCCAGAATTTAAGCAGGACGGAATGTCACATGCACCCCTACACTAGGGAGCATGGTGACACACAGTCTGACCCATTTGTCGTACGCCGTGACCCCATTGTGAGCCCTAGTCCAGGGATGAGTCAAGCACGAGCTACGGGGATCCGTTCCAGATCAACATACAGGAGAACTCTAGCATGAGAGACACAAGAGATCTACCTAACTATAGTACGTTGCTTTATTTATACATGGTTGCCAAATCGGCATACAAAAATGTGCTGAGACCATTCCCATAACTATGACATGCGGGAGATGGAACTATGCTGCGGAAATAGGACACCCAAACCTCGCACGTATACTGGTGGAAGTGCTGCTGGAGGCTGGGAGCTGAGTCCTGAACTGAGGAAGGATGAGTGAGTGAAAAGGGGGGCCAAAGGCCCCTTATATAGGTCTGGGAACCAGCCAACCTTGCCTTGGCTACCTCGCAACACTTTGCCCTGGCGACCCGAACTGCTCCGCCGTGGCTTGTGACTTTGGGAACTAATGTTTCTGCTCAGCTAGTCCCTATATGTTACATCCATTGAGCAACTCAAGGAGCTCGAGTGGGCCTCTTAGTAGAGGGCAGCCAAATACATGAGAAATAGGTTAGACTTTCAGGAAATGAAGATCCAGCTCACAAAATAGTCCCACAGAAGCCAACAGCACAAGAAAAGAGATTTATGTTTGAGTATATAAATTAAGGGCCTAGATGAAGATAATGCTAGAAGAAAGAAAGAAAGATATATTAACGTCCGCGGGAGGCCTCGCGGGCCTACTGGACAAAAGTGCGGAAACAAAGTAAACTCATACAAGCCACTGTGAACTAGAGTGAAGGGTGGCTCGATAAGGCCCTCGCTGAATACTAGAAAACACATAAACTGAAATACTAATGTAGTACATCATATCAAGTCAAGCCACAAAAGCCAAATAGTGTGTAACATGAGTGAGGCATGTCAGGTGTTAGAGCTAATGCTCCAAGAACATGATCTGGCTCCATGTATCCAGGTTTCGTGATAGCTCTCTTGTGACACAAAGAGCTCACGTATCTGCATCTATCAAGCTATCTGGCGTTGTGGCGAGGGGCGTGGTCTCCTTGATCTCTAGATCCGAGAGAGAGAAAGAAAGAAAGAAAGAAAGTTTATTAAAGTCTTCGGAAGACCGATGGGTCTATGAGACTGTGAAAAAACCTGAATACAATGAGCTGTGGTAGTGGAGTTACTAAACGAGCATCCACACCAATGCAGAATGCAATAAAATGCAAAATGGCAGTACTAAGTCCTAAGTACAACATAGTCATATCCCGACTATATATATATATATATATATATATATATCAATCTCAACATCATCGTCGGCATCATCATCATAACCATCATCGTCATCATCGTCATCGTCAGCAACAGGACACCAGGATGGATGAGGCTGTGGAAGCGGAGGCATGAGGTCAGCAATAGAATGTTGTCGCCCCCTCAAGGGTGCAGTCCTAGTACGTCTCCTGGTCGTAGCTCTGCGTCTAACCAAGGCCACTATGACCCCCGTCGGTTGGTCTCCGACCCTAAACAAGGAGGGGATGTCCCCAAGTGTGATCTGTGAGTCAACCCTCTGTTTGAGTTGTCGGGTCACAGGCTCCAAGTCACGGTCATGTCGAGGTCTCGCATCATGGGGGTCTATGTGATCTAGCTGAAAGAACTCCGTGATAGAGCTCTGAGAGGTATCAGTCAAGGGAGAAGTCTGCTCCTGTCTTCGTGCTCGAAGTATCCTATCTTAGTGTATGAGCATCTCATGAATGAAACCAACCAAACATCGTTGGTCTAGGTAGGAGAGGACACGAGCCAACATCCCATAACATCTCTGAAACGCCCTCGGATCTCATAGTAAACACAACATCTAAAGATGAAATGCCCCTCTGTCTCAACCTCCTGCATGTCACACAGTGTGCATATGCGCCTCTCCCTGCGTAACCTCTCTGCTCGGCCGCTCTTGATATGAAGTTTGTGTGAAGAGACCTGGAACTGCCTACGGGAGATCCTCAGCGAGTGGGGTAGGTGAATCTGCGTATATCCTAGTGGATCAATGAAACCTCCGCTGTGATATGTAAGAAGTGATCTCTGTAGAAGCCCAACTTCACTAGAACATCACTCGGGCCCAACTAAGTCCGGAATGCGTGTAGCTGTAGTAGATCCTCATGGATAACCTGGTTGACCTCGTGTGATAGGAGGGGAGAGAGAGGAGCATCCATGCTATACTGGAAAGGAGGGGAGAGAAAGGAGCATTCATGTTGTACTGGAAAGGGGGTAGTCTGTCCATGTGGAGCCCTAGTCCTACAAACCATCTCTCTGTGCGTGCATACCAACACCTCTGATCTCCCCCTATTGCAAGTGCCATAGAAGAGGATAGTGCTAGCCATGCTATCCTGCTATGCCCGGATGTGTAATCCCCATACTCCCTAACTCGGTACAGATGAGCACGAGAATGTGGTCCATGGTCCCATGATCCCGCCTGAAACCAGCCTGTCCCACCACTCTGAGTCCTCGACACTCCGCAAATCTGTTGACCTCAGAATCAAGTACTGATGCTTAAATCTTGGACATGACATGTCCAATCATAATGGTCATGTAGTTGTCCAAGTTCATGGGATCCCCTGCCTTGTGGATGGGTGAGATACTGTTGATGGTCCAGGTGCGTGGAAACCCCAAGCAAACGGCTTCATTAAATAGCTTGGCTAAGATCGGTAGGGCTAGGAGGTTAATCCCATATGCAATGAACTCAGTGCATAGTCCCTCATGATCCTTCGCTCAGCCATTATGAAATTTCATTACAGCATCCTTTACCCCCCCCCTAGTGAAGAGAGTGCAGGATGTGGGGCGTGGCATATGTGATAGGTTAGGGACTGGCTGATTTGGGATATCATAGAGCGTGCGTGCATAATCAGACCACACCTTAGTGTCAGTGAGTGGTGGGGGGGACCGTCTCTCTAGAAATCTCCAACAAAAAACAGCCTTCTCCTCGTTCCAACGCACGAAGTCAAGTTTCTTCCTGCGTACCAGATGGCGGTACTTGCGTAGCATCGCTGATTCACTCAGAAGGCTGTTTTTTGTTTCAAATCTGAGTTGACGGCGTAAAGCCTTACACTCATCATCGTACCAGCTATTACAGGGTACGATCCCAAGAGGTGGACGGGTGGTGTGGGAAAGGCATGAAGTGCAGCCTCGTGTAGTGAGCGAGTGACTAGGGCAGCACGGTCTTCTAGTAAGGGTATAAAGTCAATGTATGCGAGAAGAATGTACAGACGACCAGAGTAAGTAGGTGAGTGATCGCGATCAAAGCGTATATCATGGTAAGTGCCATAAGAGCTCAACGGGGTAGAAAGTGCTGTGCGGCGGGGGGTAGAAATGCTAAAGAAAAGATAGGTATGGTCATCCCCTGGAGGGAGAGGCGCTACAGTAAAGTCAGTGATGCGAGATGTGAAGGCAGGGGATCCCATGATGTAGTCCACAACACTGAAGCCTCCCCCATATGGAAAGCAAGTGAAGCCACCTGATGCGGGCCGGAGAGAGAGAGAGAGAGAGAGAGAGAGAGAGAGATTAATGTCCACAGGAGGCCTCACAGGCCTATGGGACAAAGTGCAGGATACACCAAAGGGAAAAACTCATACAAGCCACAAAGGGCTGGAGCAAAGGGTGCGCTAAGGCCCTTACTTAGTACTATGCTGAAATAAACATATCATATCATATAATGTACTATTTGAAGTAGGATGAGAGCTGGAGCTGGAACTAGAACTTAGAATACAAAACCCAGCACTATGGTGGCTCGTCTATGAGCGGCAAAAATGTCTAGGATCTGCATCAGTCTAACTGTCTCATGCTGTGGTGACGGAGGGGGGCATGGTCTCCTCCTCAACCCACTAAGCTATGTTTAGAGTGACCCCTCGTCTCGGGGGGTCTCCTCTGAGAATGCAGACTTGGTCATGGAAGTGGATCAATCGTGACAGTGGGCCGAACCGACTCCCATCCTGATAGGGACAGTGGTATAGCCCCCCAGATCTCGTAGTATGTTGGACAGGCGGATAGAAAGTGCCCCTCTGTCTCAATCACTCCTAGTGTGCATAGCATGCAAATCTGCTGCTCTCTAGGTATACGTGCTGCTCTCCCTGTCTCTACTCTCAATCCTCAGCTGATGGGATGAAACCCGCATCTCCCAATAGCGATCCTCAGTGTGTGTGAGACTCCTCTGTCCTCGAGATATTGGGGTCTGATAATGAAACCCTCCTCCAAGACTCTCAAGAAGTGGTCACGGTAGAGCTGAGTCTTGGTGGGAAGCTCCTGATCTCCCCTTCAAGTCCAAGCTATGTGGAGCTGGAGGAGGTCTAACCGTATGATACGGTTAATCTTATCTTGTGGGTCGACTCAGGGGGTGCATCCATACTGTACTGAAAGGGAGCCTGTCCATTTGAATCCCGTGTCTGGCAAACCATGCGGATATACACGCATAACATGAGTCCGCCCGGCTCTCAACCAATCGTCTAGATGACTCTAGAGCCAGTCTCGGCGGTAGTCTCCATTGGGGTAGGTCCCAGGCTCTATGAATGAATGTAACTGTCTGAAAGATGGCATCAATCTGTAGTGGTGTCATAGCGAACTCTACCTGTACTATCTCATGCGGGACTGAGGGCTTGCTCCGAATCATCCTGGATCCCATAGTCACCTGTAGCCGCTCAAATCTCTTCCACTCTGCTATAGAAAGAGATGGAGCCATAGAAACACAACTCTTTCAAACCATGAGCCCCAAGACGGAAAGGTCTCAGCTCCAATGGTTGAGACACAAGTGAGGCCAAATGCACTCGGACCCGCACGATATCATGGAGATGACTACCTCATTTTACCTGCAACTCTTTCATGCAAAGAAGAATACCTCAAAGGTGTTGGTAGCCTGGACACAGGTATGGGCCCACACCCCCCTGGTGGTCACCCCAAATGTCATGGCACAAGTAGAAGGTCCCCTTCCACAGATGAGGAGTTCTTGGAAGCCCTCAAGGCTCATCTTGTGCAAAAACGCCCAAGGGAGAAAGGCTTGTCCCTGACTTTCTTTTCCCAGTGGAAGCTGTCTTGAGGCTGGATATACCTAATGCCAAAAAAAGAGGGGGGGGGAGCCAAATTCACATTTGCCAGTCGCACCAATTACAATTTTGGACACAACATATAAGATACTGGGGAAGGAACTCAACTTGATGATTAGCTCTAACACACTGAGAGCATGCGTCAGTGTGCTGGAGCTCACCACCATATTGAGTTCCCTTTAATCAAGATCTCTTCACTTTTTGGAACGGAGTGGATTGGGCATGAGAGGAGACTCAGCCTTATCCTCCTATTAGATCTTAAGAAGGTGTATGACAAAGTGGAATGGGATTTCTTAGAGGGTACCATGCAAAGGCTAGGCTTCAATCCTTGTTTTCAAATTCCTCTTCTCGAGAGTGAGCTGCTGCTCCTCCCCGTTCCCCTGCTGCTCCCCCTCCCTCAGCCCGTCTCTCTCCCCCCTCAGCCTGTCCCTAGCCCCTCCCTGCTGCTCCCCCCCCTCCCCCCCTGCTGCTCCGCCCCCTCCCCCTGCCTGTCCCTCGCTCCCTCCCTCTGTTCCCTGCTTCCGCCCCCTCCCCCCTGCTGTCCCGCCCCCTCTCCCTGCCTCCGTCCCCTCCCCCCTGCTGCTTCGCCCCCTCTCCCTGCCTCCGCCCCCTCCCCCCTGCTGCTCCCCCCTGCCCCCTGCTGTCCCGCCCCCTCTCCCTGCCTCCGTCCCCTCCCCCCTGCTGCTCCGCCCCCTCTCCCTGCCTCCGCCCCCTCCCCCCTGCTGCTCCCCCTCTCCCCCTGCCTCCGCCCCTTCCCCCCTGCTGCTCCGCTCCCTCTCCCTGCCTCCGCCCCCTCCCCCTTGCTGTCCCGCCCCCTCCCCTGCTGTCCCGCCCCCTCCCTGCTTGCTCTCCCGCCCCCTCTCTTCCTCTCACTCCTCCCTTTCTTCTCCTCTCCTTTCCCCTCCCTCCCTCTCAGCTTGCCCCTCTCCCCTCTCAGCCCCAGCCCCTCTCCTCCTTCCCTCCCCTTCCCCCCTGCTTCCTCCTAGCCTCCTTTCCCCTCCCTTGCCCCTCGCAGCTTTTTTGGAACGGAAGGAGCTTTTTTTTTTCTGTTCGAGTCGGCCTCCTCACCTTGATTGGCGATGGATTCCCCGTCAGCCAATCCTACTCCATCTCCACCGGCCGCGAAAACTATCACTTTCTCTAAAGACGAGTTGCAGCAGCTCAAGAAGGATGTAGAGATTGAGTGCTCTACCACTTTGCTAGCACGCATCTTCGGGTCTCACCCTTCCAGATCCCAAGCCAGAGACTGGATGCTTGCGGCTCTCCCCCTAGACCTCGCTCCTCGATTGGTAGATGTTCGCCTTCTGGGACGAGGTTTTTTCCAGGTTGTTTTTGACACTCCAGAGGCTGCGAGCACTGTGCTCAAGGCCGAGTTTTTACACCTGGGACACAGGAAGATCTTCTTTGAAGCCTTTCACCTTGGTTTCGACCCAGTTGAGGCAGATAAGAAATTCTTCTCGCTCTTCATCAGGTTCCCCGGGCTTCCCCAGGTTTACCATCGACTTCTTTCTGTTATTGGGGAGCATTTTGGCGCAGTTGCTGAGATCCCACCCCTCCCTGGGTTGCCATTGACTGCAGCAGAGGCAACCAAGGCTGATGGGGTTCCTTAGGGTCCTTTGCAAGGATCCTAACCTCGAGATGGACCACGTCATGATACAACGCCCGGATGGTTCCTTTTTTCGCCAGAGAGTGGAGATTTCAGGCAGGCAGGACCAGTGCAGGATTTGCAGGACCTCGGGACACTTTGCCAGGGATTGTCCCAGGAAGAAGAAAAGGCCTAAGAAGGCCTCTGGTACAGCTACCGCCTCAGGGCATCGACAGGGGGGACAGGGGGGGGATTAGACCCGGCACTTGCCCCTCGACCTCGACAGAGGGGTGGTACAGGTCCAGCTCCTGCTCCTCATTCTTCACGTGGCGGTCCTGCTCAGTCAGGTGGTGGTACAGGTCCAGTACCTATTCCTCGGCCTCGTCAGGGGGGTGGTACAGGTCCGGCTCCTCGACCCCCACCTCCCTCAGGCACACGCGACGCTTTACAGTGGGTTCCAGTACGTGTGCAGGTCCCTCCTTCAGTTCACGAGGGTACCTTAGTAGACTCTGCTTCACCTCGAGCTGTCCTTCCTGTCTCACCTTGCACAGTCCGAGACGCTAAAGCTTCGACCTCCTCCCCAGTTGCAGCTTCTTCCTTAGATCCAGCACTGCCAGATGTTCCTCTTGAGGACGGAGAGATTTCCGCGGCTGGGCAGACACCGGGTAGAGAGCCTTCCTCACTCCCTCCCTTGGACAGGGGGAAGGGGATAGCTTACACTGTTGATCCTCTTTCCTCACAAGGGATCCTTCGTACTCCGGTGTCTGGATTGCTCCACAGGAACTCGTTTTCAGCCTTGGCAGAGAGTTCAGATTTCCCAGAGGAGGAGTTTGTGCCCGCTACTTTTGGGGAGCCAGTGGTTGGATTTCCTATTGACAGGGCTTCTTCTTCAGGTGCCAGGATTCTTTCCCCTATTGACTTTCCTCCACTGGGTTCCTTCCCTCCTTCCAGGAGGTCTTCCCCTGTTGAGGGGTTTGTTTCCGCCACTAGGTCGGGTAAGGTGTTCCACTCTACATCCTCCCGTCGATGAGGATTATCAGTTGGAACATACAGGGCCTAGGTGGCATCCCACATCGCCGCCGCAGACATCTGATCCGGGATCAGCTTCATCCAGGTGTTACTGGGGGTCCCATTGATATATTATTTATTCAAGAGCACAAGCTGGATTATAGAGATTGTGCCAAGTCAGGCAAGTTGCTTTCAGGACATACTTTTTGGTCGCCTGCATTGGGCACTAGGGGAGGCACTTCTATTTCAGTTTCGCAGTCGGTTCTCCCCTTAGTTGTTGGGCACGGAGTCATTATCCCCTCTAGAGCTCAGTGGATTATTCTTTTGATTGGAGGGCGTAAGGTTGGCTTCCTCAACCTATATGCCTCCAACATTAGAGGGGAACGTGTCCTTATGTGGAAGACTTTGCTCTCCTGGGCCCCCATTGTGGATTCTTGGGTGATTGGAGGTGACTTTAACATGGTCGAGTTACCTTCAGACAAAAAAGGGGGTAGAGAAGGCGGACTTCACTCTTTGGAGAGAGCAGCTTGGGATGCCTTCCTTTTCCATTTCTGTGGCAGAGATACTTGGTGTGATGATGCCTTTCTTATTCAGCCACAGTCCCTCCTGTTCTCTTGGTCGAACAGGAGGCAATAGATGCCTATTCATGCACGCATTGACAGATTTTATGTAGATGACTGGGCACTAGACAGAGGTGGATCGGTATGCATTGCTGCGGGGGTTTCCACCTCAGACCATTTCCCTGTTGTTCTGACTATCTCAGAGCCTCACTTGAGAGGCCGATCTGCCAGCATCAGGATCCCAGATGCCTTTTACACAGAGGAGGACCTTACAGAGGCAGCCCTACGGGTATGGTTTGCTCATGTCCAGGGAGGGCAGCCACATCCTTCACATTTAGCCGCTGCCCTCTCTGGTATTAGCGACTTTTACTGCTCAGTTGCTTCTACCAGGAGACGAGATATTCTCAGACGTGAGATTGGTGTTCGCCAGCAGTTAGCAGCTTTGCAGAGGGAAGAGCAGAAACGGCCTTCAGATGCTTGGATTCAGGAGCGCCTTGCTGCAGCGAGGGCTCATTTGCAGTTATTGCTTGATCAGATAGCAGAGTATGCCTTTCATGCACGGGAGTCCTTCTGGATTCAGATGGGTGGTAGAGTCAATAAACACTTCTTCTCTACTCTTGGCCCTAGACATAGTAGAGAGAGTGTATCTCAGCTTATTGACTCACATGGGGTTTTACAGATAGAGCCAGATGACGTCTTACGCATAGCTTCAGATTTCTATGCCACCCTCCTTACTGCTGATCCTGAGACACACGATATAGAGGATGCTAGACAGGCTATTTGGCAGAGTATCCCAGTGTTGGTGAATCCAGATATGCATGTTCTACTTGACGCACCTTTCACCAACCCCACAGAGTTCAGGACTGCACTTTCAGCCCTTCACAAGGGCAAGTGCCCAGGTTTAGATGGCCTCACCCCGTCTTTTTTCATTGCATTTTGGGATATGATTGGAGACTATATTACTTCAGCCATGCAGGCCATTTGGGACTTTGGCGAGATGCCTGAATCGCTTACAGAGGGCCTCATCCACCTTATCCCAAAAGGAGGTAGCAGAAATTTATTGTCCCAGTGGAGGCCTATCACACTTCTGGGGACTTGTTACAAGATTCTGGCCAAGGCTATCAGCCTCCGATTGCAGCCACTTCTCCCTGATCTTATCCACGACACTCAGACGGGATTTGTGCATGGCATAAGTATTTTTTATAACATTTTTTCTTTCTGGGAAGCTTCAGAGTGGGCCATGCAAAGTGGCCAGAATCTTGCCATTCTACTGTTGGATTTTGAAAAAGCTTATGACAGAGTAGATTGGAGTTTTTTGGAGGGCACCCTTCTACGCTTTGGATTCACTGATGTTTGGATCAGAGGTGTTTCCTCTTTGTACAGATCAGCCCATAGCCACGTACTTATTGGTGGGGTAAGGGGTGAGAGATTTCAGATTTCGAGATCAGTCCGTCAGGGATGCCCCCTTGCTCCTTTCCTTTTTTTATTCGTGGCCGAAGCTATGAGCATCTATGTTAGATCTGAAGCTGACATCTTTGGGCTGAGACTTCCTATCAGAAGAGAAGAGGAGCTGCTTGACAGTGAGTTGGCTGATGACACAGCGATTTATTTGGATGCCTCTCCACAGACATTGACTTCTTTCAGGACAGCATTGGATTTATTTTGCTTGGCGGCAGGGGCGCAGATAAATTGGCATAAATCCAATGGCTTTTGGATCAGTGATGAGGACACTCCAGTTTGGGGACTTGACATAGGGTTCACTTGGGTTCAGAGGGGTGTGCCTATCAGGTATTTGGGCTGCCAGGTCGGCTTGGGTATTTCTACCATGCAGCAGTTTGCTCCCGTGTTGGAGAGCATCAGAAGGAAGCTTCTCTTTTGGAGCTCAGCCAAGCTGGATCTTGCCTCTAGAGTTGTGGTGGTCAACCAGGTCCTCTTGGCCACGGCCTGGTTTATTTGTTCATGTTGGTGCCGTTCTAGGGACTGCATCATTCAGCTCAGAAGACCGATCAGGAACTTTCTCTGGAGTGGGCTTGATGGCACAGCAGATGCCTTAGCCAGAGTGGCTTGGGAGACCCTCATCCTCCCTACACAGGATGGGGGTCTCAATATTATTGATCCAGATTTACAGTGCAGAGCCTTACTTTGCAAGATAGTGGTGCGAGGACTTATGCCAGGACAGGAACCGTGGAAGGACTTTCTTATCAGCAGCATACAGAGGTGCACACCTTCCTCAGGAGGAGACTGGATGAGCAGTGTTAGATGGATTTTCACCTCAGCACACCTCAGATCACCTTCATCCCCTCTCATGGTTGCCATTCTGAAAGGTTGGGCTAGTTTCAGAAGCTCTCTTCGGAGGATTCCTCCTTCCTCCCGGAAAGAGATTGATAGGCAGCCCATCATGTGGAACGACAGTATTTTAGATGATCGTGGCAGACCACTGGGTGCCTCACTCTACATGCAGTGGGCCAGGTGGGAGAGGAGACCTGCTTCTTCTTTGGGATCTTGGAAAGCCTTCCGTAGGCTTCCAGAGGAAACCAAGTCAAGGTTGACAGGACATCTCAGAGGGAGTGCAGGGAGGATCTTGCAGATTGAGTCAGCCCTTCCAGAGGCTTGGATAGACACAGATGATATGCCTCTCACTACCTCCACTTGGGCAGGTACTTTCTCGAGAGGCGGGGTTCCACTTCAAGTCTTAGCCTTCCGAGGTGCACAGGAGGATGCTTTGGTTTTCAGTGTCCAGGATGGTGGCAGATTGCTCAGATCTACAGATGATATATTGCTTGAGTCTGCTTTTCAGCCTATCAGGGTCGTAGGCCTTTTGATGCAGGGATCAGATTCAGAGTGGTTCTTAGACCCTGACCCCCAGTTACTCTCCACCGGGTCTTGGAGACTTTGGCTCTATGGAGGAGTTCCCATCAGGTATTTACAGTGGGACCCCGGAGAGTGGGAGTGGATTGACGCGGGGCATCGAGAGAAGACCATCCCCTTCTTTCGTTACACGGTCAGTAATGCCAGGAGATTTCAGCTCAGTAGTAGAGGCTGGAGACCCTCCAGAGTTCCTCATTGGGAGACTTTTGGTATTACTGCGGATCAGCAGAGGTACTTCTGGAGGAGGCTCTGGAAATCCCACAGGAATAGAAAGATCACTATCTTCTTTTGGCTTTCTATTCATGGAGGGATTGCAGTGAACCTTTGGAGGTCCAGATTCGGAGCCGACCCTACTTGCCCTCGTTGCCTTTCTGCTTCGGAGTCTATTCAGCATTGCTTATGGGATTGCAGACAGGCGAGATTGATTTGGATGGGGATAGCCAGGATCTTCAGTCACTTTGCCCATTCCCCACTCTTTATGACTTGGGGCTCGGTAGCTTGGCTTTCTCTTACAGGACCCCAGGTTTTCTATGAGGGACTTGACTCCTCCCGGGCCATTTCGGTTCGACATCATCGGGTTGAGCTCTGCTCGTTGGATGTGGTTCCACACCGTCCTTTTACAGCTGTACATGCCTCTGTGGATACTTCTTGGGAGATTATAGCGAGCATAGCAGCCTGGCATATTTGGAGATCCAGATGCACAGAGGCTATGGAGGGTTCTCAGGTTCATCCCTCGCACACATTGGCTAGTATCTGGACAGACATCGTACACACTCTGATGGCCGTATGGACGGGTATGCAGGGGGACTCCCGTGCAGCCTCAGCTAGGAGGGCTTCTTTCTTCAGGGAATGGAAGGATTCTCCTTTCTTCTCTGAATCTACTACAGGGTTTAGATGGCACTTTCAGCCTCAGCCTTGGTTTCTTTCCACCTCACTCTGAGGGGGTTTTTTATTATCCTCATGATTTCATGATGTATTCCGCTTTGAGCTTGCTCTCGCGGGTTTTTGTTCTTACTTAATAGAAGTCTTTTTCATGAAAAAAAAAAAAAAAAGGCTAGGCTTCACGGACTAGTGGGTGCAGCGCATTTCTACCCCTTATGAACACCGCTATAGCCAAATTCTCATAGGAAGACACACAAGGGAGGCTTTCTCACTCCCTCGCTCAGTGCGATATAGCTTCCCCCTTCCCATTTTTTCGTAGCAAGAGGTGTCAGGGTATTTCCCCTGCTCTCAAGTGGCTGGCTTGTTGGGTATGCGCCTCCGAATCCAACACAAAGAGGAGCTATTGGACTCATATGTTGCAGATGATACCGCCACTGCAGAGGGCTGCCTAGAGAGGCTTCAGCTCTCATTTGAGGTGTAGTATAGTTGTCTTTAGGAGCCAAACTGTTTATGTTAATCACTTGGTTTTCAGTCATCTAACCTTAGCTTATGTTGAATTCCCCAAGGGCAAATAGCGAAATACCTGATGACAAGAAGAGCTTTGAGGTCTTTTTGGTGACGGCCTCGTGCATCACCTCATGCTGGTGCTTTCACAAGGGTTGCAGTGGGCAGCTGAGGCGATTGGTGTACAATTTTGCTTGGTATGCTCAAACCGAACATGAATTCCCAAGCCCTTGTCACCTTGATTCTCCAAATAGAGGAAGGCCTAGGTATTAATGATCCAAACATGTAGAGCAGAGCCATTGGTTGGTAGAAGGACGACATGCTTTCCCCATTGAGATGGTCTCTCCAACCTACAGAATAGCTGGTCGGAGCCCTCCCTCTCGCCAAAAATTGTGCTCTCTCCGGAGGACGGTGCATTGGAGACGGTGGCCAACATCACAGCTTGAATATATGAATGCACACTACAATGCCTTGTTGGGGGCATAGCAGACTCAACCGGCAACACCTATCATAAACATATGGCATGATATCATCTAAACCCTGTGGGCCATATGTACGAAGGGATCTACGAAGACTGCCAAAAGGCGGAAGTGTTTCTGAAAGGCATGACATGTTGGCATTTTTTACATTCTCACGTTGTATACTCCCCCACCCTGGTTGTTGGCACCTGTTTCTAGGACACTCTAGGACGTAAGTCTCTTGAGAAGCAGGTGGCATAGCAGCCAGCTTCCCCTTTGATTGGTTAAGCGTTTCATGGATTCCTTATCTATATTGTTTTCTCGATTTTCTAATAGCAAGTTCTTTTCTTTGGAAGAAAAAAAAGGTGATAGCTTCATTGTCCTTGGCTTCTCTTTAAGAATAGCAATATCCCCATCCAAGGGGATGAATTGCATCTTCTCTTCAATAATTCTGCCCCCACTTGCAATATAGTAGGTGGTGACCCACCTCCATGTAGGCTTTTATGCTCTCACACATACAAATCCACACACCCACACATTCTTGAGCATCCATTTATACAAACTCTTCGTACTGCATTTCTATTGGCACTCCGGAGGTCAAGGGCAGACTCAGCCATGACGAAGGCTAGCACTAAAGGAGAAGGCTAATCAAAAGATAGTCCAAAATCTCTTCATTCAAGCTACAATTGCTCGTGAAGACTAAACGGTTTCATTTTAGTCTCTCCTAGACAAGCATCTAAATCTAGCTGATAGGGCAATGCACCACTTAAGATAGAAGAATTATCGCAAAACAGCAGGCCGCAACATGGACGAAAACTTCACAAGGTGAAATTTGCATGTCCGCTAATACGGCAGAAGCATTTACCTAGATGAGTCTAGGAACATGCTCAAACTCATCCTCTAAAAATACAACATAGTGCAGTTTCAATCTCATGATAGTCACCCACAAGGTTGAGAACCATAAACTCCGTCACGCATAAGGGACTAGCTACTATACATCCCCACTGATGTCATTAGTGCCCAACAGTGGGTGTAGACCATAGTATAAACATATGCTCTCACACAGAATAATGCCTCCACATACTCAATCTATCATGGACAGCATAAAAATAAGCTTATGACAACCTTCATGAGATGGTCAGGTATTATCAAACACTTATGAGACCCTTAAGCTATATTTTGGCCAACTTACTTAGAAGATGACGAGGCCACCTCATCCTGCAAACACATGGGAATAAAGTCAAATGCTTTGCATTTCATGTATCCATAACTAGTAGCTTAAAAAACCTCATAAATCAGATTGGATATATGATACCTTAATAGCCACCTTCTTGGCTTCCTTTTTGTTAATCTTTTGGCGCACTGTCTTTCTTTTGACCTGGACACATGGGCATTACGATGGGGATGTCAAAATGCATCAAGTATCAAGACATTATTATGCTCCCATGGAAAATCAACTAGATAGACGATCTACCATGGCTCCCTGGATAGAAGTCCCTCTATAGCTGAGAATGCTTTCACCAAAACTGATGGACGCTTTTCAAAATTTTCCACCGGTAGAACACCTCTTTGACAGCTTAATTACTCTGACAAAATACAAAAATGTTATTTTGAGAACCTTCTATATAATATGAAGAGCAAGGATTGTATTTGATTCAAAAGGGGGTGGAGTTCCTTATGGAAGACGGGGTCTCAATTGGAAGCATTTTGGGGTCTTGTGATGCTTGAACATAATATGGAAGCCTTTCCTTCTTTTTTCGTGTCCTACACTTTATATCTGTGAATTGAAACTATCCCCTCCCCCAACGAAATGCCTTGTATCTCTTGGATTGATGTGAGGGCAAAGGAGAGTGCCCTGTTTGAGAGTGGTAAATGGTGAAAAAGTAACCTCTCTCTCTCTCTCTCTCTTTCTCTCTCTCTCTCTCTCACCCATACCTCGCCGTACAGCAGGTCGTCGTACCTCGCCGTACAACAGGGTTCCGTACAGCAGGTCGCCACCCATACTAGCTCGCCTGTACCGTTGCCTCCGGACACAGCTGCCACCTCCGTACATCCTAACAGGAACAACACCTCGGGCTGAGCTGAGCCCTTGGCTCAGCCCACGGGGTTGGTTAGCGTCAGTGAAGGGCTTGGAGAATCTGCACGGTCACCATGGATTTCCCAAAGGTGAAGACTTTCGCCACGAACCCCGTCAGCAAGCCCTCTTACTTCGACATTGCAGCAACACCCAGCCCCTATGCTTTGACCTACAGGAAAAGGATTGGATTAGACCCTCAAGAGCACATTTACCACTTGGAGCATGAAATCGGAGAGCTCAGCCCTCTTACTTCGACATTGCAGCAACACCCAGCCCCTATGCTTTGACCTACAGGAAAAGGATTTGATTAGACCCTCAAGAGCACATTTACCACTTGGAGCATGAAATCGGAGAGCTCAGGCTGCTAGTTGTAGCTCTTAGCAGAAAGGCGAATGAGATGGAGAACAAAGGCAAGCAATAAATTATTGCAGAAGCTATAGAGAAGTTCAGCACATTTCCACCAGCACCAACTCTTGTCTCCAAGGTCAAGGAAATGATAAACACTCAGGTGAGTTCAGCCAAGGAAGAAAAGGCCATTGTTACAGACAACAAACTTAACAAAGCAGATCTGTACACAGAAGTAAAAGAGCAGCAGGCTATAGCACATAATAACAAGATACTACGCATTGGAGGGTTTCAAAAGGACCCTTTCCAGTGGAAGAATGGATAGTGTTATTGTAGGCAAACTCTACAATAGGGAGATACTTTAACCCGTTGTTTGCTGATCATGAACATAGAATTTTTGTGGAGCAGTCTCCATGTTGTTGGCTACCAGGTTATTCTTGTTCGGGGTTGCTTCCTCGTTGTTGCTAGGATTGGGCTTGACGGTCTTCGGGCATTCATAAAAGTTGTGCCTCGCTTGCCACACTTGAAGCAGCATCCTCAGAATAGTACTTTTGCCTTTCCTGAGGAAAGAGGGAGCTAAACGATCTTTCTTGCTTCTTTGAAGGAGGCTGGCTGGTCCCATTCAGTTCCTTAGGAAAGTCTCTTTTCTTCTGCTCCTTTGAGAAATCTCTCTGGGACTTTTGCTTGTCTTTGGAGCTGTGTTTGTTGGAGAAGAGCAGCTTCTTCTCCACCTTCAAAGCCATGCCGATGGTGTCCACAAGAGAAATAGGAGCATTGATATCCCCTTCATTCTGAATAGTGTACCGTAGACTAGCATAGAACTTTCTTTGCTGCTCCTTTTTGTCCTTCTTACTAAAAGCTTGGACTTTCAGCCGAGTATCCCAAAAGCGAGTAACATACTCACTAACCTTCTCTTCTTGTCGTTGATGGAGTATGTCCCATTAAATCATCATATCCGTCTTGAATTCTTTAGTGTTCTTGCAGCTGCTTCTTGAAGCACCTCCAAGTGTTGGCCTGCTCTCCAGTACTTCCCATGGCTGCCCACCAAAGTGAAGCACGATCTTGCAGATGTAAGGCCGCAAAACGGAGCTTGGCCTTCTCTTCATACTTATCCCCTTCGAAGAAGTAATCGAGATATCTCATCCAGGCCAGCAAGACTTTGGGCTGATCTTCTCCCTTGTATTGGTTGCACTTGAAGAGCTTGTCTCCAAGGGGTACTTCGTATTTTGCATAGCTTCGTCTCCTTGAGCGCCTTGAAGGAGATGGACTCCGATGCCGCTTTCTACCTCGAGGAGCGGAAACAGAGGATGACTTACCCTCCATGTTGGAGTTGTGGATGTCCGCACGGCCTCTTCCTTGGGGTTGGGGCAAGTCGTGAGTTCCCACCTGGTTGCTTTCCAAAACTTGAATTTGTTGGGCTATATTGGACAAGAGAGTACTCAACTCTTGGAGGTTAGGAGGAAGATCAAGACCATTGGTTGCCATGATGGTAGGTTGACTTAATGAAGAAAGAACTCAACAAGAGAAAGCACAAAGTACAGGACCATTGCCTAGGCTATGATACCAATGAAACCACTATGTGCTTTCCGCCGACACTTTAAACCAAAGAATTTATATGATGTCTTTCTTTTACAAACTTTTCAATATGCTCATAGATGCAAGTTGGAATGGAAGATTGCATGAATAAGAGACTGCATGCTGAAATGAACTTTCGAACAACATTTGAGAGATATACACATTTGCTCTTGGGTTGAGAGGCTAAGACGGACCCCCGCCCTTATCTAGGCTCTTTTATTGCTCAAATGGAGATACAAGACCGAGGTGCAATACACCTCACAAACTTAGAATCAGACTCTTGAGAGAGAGAAGACTCAGACACAACTGCAAAGCTAGAAGGCTCAAATTAAGCTTTATACAAGAGATGAATCAAGGGCTGGACGCCAAGGGCACCACAATCCACAAGGAAGATGTAGGCTCTTTTATTGCTCAAATGGAGATACAAGACCGAGGTGCAATACACCTCACAAACTTAGAATCAGACTCTTGAGAGAGAGAAGACTCAGACACAACTGCAGAACTAGAAGGCTCAAATTAAGCTTTATACAAGAGATGAATCAAGGGCTGGACGCCAAGGGCACCACAATCCACAAGGAAGATGGCTGCATAACCACCACTTCATCCCATATTAGTTGCACACTTCAGATCATAATGCAAAACTGAATTTCAAAACATAAATCTCAGATTCAAGCTCCCTTCCCTCATTGGAAGCCGTGGTTATGGTACCCTTGGACGCCTTTGCAGCCCCTCTTGCTGGAATAGGTGACAGCTTGGGTCTAGACTCTGGAGAGGAAAAAACTCAGTAATGGGAGGTGCAAGCTAGAGAGAGAAAGCCTGAACGGGGTATTGCTTTTACAGAGAGAGTGTTATGGTTGCTCCCAAGCTAGGACATGGAAAGAGATGCATGGTGCTGTTCCAGAAGTGCAGAGAGACTGATTTCTGCATGGTCTCCCTCAGCCCAGGATAGAAGGTGGACACTTGGCTGAAGTAGTTGGTGGGCTGGCTGGATCAAAGAGGCAAGAAGAACTTGCCCTAGATCCTTGCTGATTTGGCTCTAGGCACTTGCCCTTGTGCCCCTGCCATTGCCCTTCTGGCTGCCACATGTGTGGGAAACATGTCCTGGCTGCCAGCTCAGCTAACATGTGTCATCCTGCCACGTGGGAGTCTGCCATGTGTCACCCCCCGAAAACCTAAAAATCAAACGTGGTCGCAATTGAATTCTAACTGCACCTACGGGTTCCTAGCAATTAGACCTATACAATGACACACTCTAAAACCATATTTGAGACATTTTAACCTCAAGAGATAGAGTATTTGTTTGTCGTCTTATCTTATATCTCCATACCTCTTGGCATGTTTCTTGGCTCACACCCAAGGCCTGCGAACATTCTCTTGGATGGATCCTAGGTTGGTCTACAATATGTGCATGTAATTGGTAAAATGCTAGACCTAGCCACCATGAGCTAACTGAGCTGTTCACCCTCTTTTGCAAAGCATGCATACATATTTTGAAATAAATAGAAATTCACAAGAAAAATTACCAAGCAAGTGGATACAAGTTTGCAGGATTGTGACGTCACCCAGCTCTCTCATTGGCCAACTCTCCCGTCGCCTAGCTTCTCAGCCAGCCCTTGCCAACTTCAGTCAATCCATCGCCAACACCCTCGCCCTCAGCCAACCCCCTCCGCCATCTATTTTGCCATCCCTTGGCAGCATTAGCCGGCCCTTGCCAGCCTCAAGCAGTCCTCACTAGCCTCAACCATAGCAATAGCTGCCGCTAGCAGGGTCACCGCCGAGAGTAGCAGCCAGGACACTCTACCCCCTTTCCAACTTTGTCGACAACACCCCCCCTCCAAACCCTAATCTAACCTAACCTAGGTTGCCCTTCACCTAGCCTAACCCCGACAATGGTTAACCCAACCCAAGGGTTAACCCTTAGCTAGGTTGAACCCCCAACCCAACTGGAGGGTAGGGGGTAGCAACAGACATGGCCAGCAACCGAGCATCTCCTCTAAGTCGCCCCCCCCCTTCAACCCCAACAACCTCAAATAGCAGGGCCCAATACGCCATAGATGTAGCTATGACACCATCTCTGTATGGGAATACCTCATATGTTACAATCAAGACACCCTCTCCATATGCACACACATACCTACGAGGAGGTCTGGGCCGACCCATCATTGAGCACCATGAACAGATTTTTTATCTACAAGAGAAGGTAAGAGAGTTAAAGATGAAAAAACATGGGATCTAAAGAATGAGAAGGCCTTAGGTCTTCTAAGATGCGCACTTGGGGTAGATTTGAGCATTGTCTATTTACTGGCTTGCACATCTATGCACATAAGTTAAGAAGTTTATGATTCCACACCCCACACGCACACTGTGTGAGCTCCTGGGCATTACTATCAGTCTTCCACTGTGCGTACCCTCTGTTGGTTAATTTCACTCTTGAAAGAAGATCAATTGTACATAAATCATGAAAAGAGTAGTTTCTTTCAAGATCCAATAAAGTATTTAGGTCACATAGTATCCGCCGATGGGATTCGAGTAGATCCAAAGAAGATTGAATGCATATTCACATGGCCTAAACCCTGAGATATACACGAATTAAGATCATTCTTGGGATGGTGTAGCTTTTATAGGAAGTTTGTCAAGAATTTCGCATTCATTGCACATCCATTGACATACCTTCTTAGAAAAGCTAACCATTTCTTGTGGACCGAGCGTCAAGATAAATCTTTTGCAGCTTTGAAAGAAGCTCTCATTTAAGCTCCTGTGTTGCAACTACCCAATTTCTCTAGACCATTCTTTGTAGTTGTAACCGATGCTAGTGGATATGGAATTGGAGCCATGCTTATGCAAGATGGACATCCTATAGCATATAAGAGCTGAAAATTAAAACCAGTGGAATCCAATTATAGTACATATGATAAAGAATTAACTGTTGTTGTGCATGCCTTACGAATGTGGAAACATTATTTGATGGGAACTGAGGTTCTTATCAAAACCGATCAGCAAAGTATCAAGCATTTGTTGACTCAGCCACTAATATCCGATAGGCACATGAGGTGGGCATCATTTATACATAGTTTTCAACCCATGATTTAGTATCAACCTGGAAAAGAGAATGTAGTTGCTGATGCGCTTAGTAGAAAGCCAAGTATTAATCACATCACTGCTGTAGAGACCCAGCCTTTCGAAGGTATGAAGAATTCTTATCAAGACTTCCTAGACTCTTGTTAAGGCGAAAGAAAACCTTGGTGGTGACCCTTGGTCTAGCCAGAGAGGCTCTATGGCAGCACCCTCGAATCCCACAGCTGTTAAGGTTCTTCTTTCCCCAGCTGACAAGCAACAGATACAGCAGGCAGTTCAGTCCCTCCAGGACAAGGCGCTTGTGGACAGAATTGTGGGCCTCACACCTACACGGAGACAGGTGCGAGAGTGGATCCAGGCGAGCTTGGCATTAGAAGGAGACCACATCCAGGAGGTCACCAACTATGGACGAGGCGTTTTCCTCATCCAGCTGAGCTCCCCCGACACTGCCTCGACACTTGTGGAGCAGAGCCCCATCCTCCTCAATCCAGATCTTGTTTACCTCTTTCCTTGGTATCATGGGTTCACAGTGGAGGACATGGATAAGACACACCATGTTCCACGTTTCCCGTTTACACTTCGCTTCCCAAGGCTTTCCAAGGAGTATCGAGCCATCCTCCCTTCCATTGGTCGAGCATTTGGCGCAGTGCTTGAGTCCTTGCCAGAGTCGGCCGCCTCAGTTTTAGCAAATGATGGAGTCACTAGGATCAGACGAGTGGTTAAGAGCCCAGAGTCCCTCCTAGAGTTGATCCTTCTCGAGACCCTTGAAGGGGACACACTTCGCCAAAGGGTGGAGATTTTTGGGTTACTAGGCCAGTGTCTTCGGTGCAGACAGATAAGTCACCTCGCCAGAGATTGCCCCCATGGCCTCCCTCATGCACCTCCCCTCTCCCTCTACAGAGTAGACATAGTCAGCAGGGGTCCGGGCCCAGCGTCCTCTCAGGCAGGAGCAACAGGAGTCTCAAACCCCTTGGGTTACCCCCTCAGAAGGAGACAGGACCCAAGTTAAAAAGAAAAAGAACCGAAGCAAGTAGGCTTGCAAGCGCCGCACGCAGAGGGCCAATTGCAAAGAGAGGGATAGGATTGACCGAGAGGCCCTAAAAGAGGAACAGCACGAGCCACCTCCTCCAGCGGCAGAGGCCACCGCCCATCCAGACGGTCCTCCAGCTTCGGAGGTTCACCTTCTGATTCCACCCTTGCAACAGCAGCAAGCCTCAGGAGCTCCAGATGTGGCGATGGCGGAAGCCACAAATGCTAGCCCGATGGGGACCGCGGAGGAGCCGATCCAGAGCCCCGACGAGCCTGACCAGGAGGGGGGCCCTGTGGTTCTTGTACCTCCTCCTCCCCCTCCCCCCCCAGACCCTTCCCCCTCTTCTTCATTTCCCCCTCCCCCTCCAAGGTTCCCCCGCCCCCTCAGCCCCTCCTCCTATAGTCACCCTCACCACCCGACCCCCTCCCTCTATCCCCCGCGTCCCCACCGCTCCTTCTCCTGTCGTCCCCCTCTCCACTTCAGCAACAGGTTCTTCCGCTCCGACACCCCTACCAGTTGGCAAGGGAACGATGGCGCCCCCTTCTGCCTCCTCATCGCAGCAGCAGTCCCGTTCAGGCAGGGATCCTGAGGGACGAGGCTCATCTTCAAAGTCAGTGATCCCTAACCTATCGCGGGACTTCTGAAGGTTAGGACCCTGGAACTATCTGGAGGTTCCAGACTCTTATCCTCTACCATTGGAGGTAACGCTCATGGTCCTTCAGCCCCGAAAGGGGGTTTGTCTTTCTGGGACAGGCACCCACTCATAGGAGAGCCTTGTTCCCGACTCCCCCGTCCTCATGAGCTAGACCATAGTAAGTTGGAACGTACATGGGCTCCACGGCCGGCAAGAGTTGCAGAGGGCAGTGGTAGGGACGGGAAGTGGACATCCTTATGATTCAGAAGCACATGTTTTCAGCTTCAGACATCAAACGACGCCATCACCTTCTCCAAGGGAGAGGTCCAGAGGAGTGGTCCCCTGCATTAGGACGGAGTGGAGGGGTCTGCGTCGCAGTCTCACAGACTTTGGCCCCAGAGGTCTACCATCAGGGCGAGCTCATTCCAGGACGGACAGTTTGAATGGGAGTTCAGACGGAGAGGATGACCCCAGCTGGTCTTGTGGCTTGAGAGCTAGTTTGGGATCACGTTCCTCCAGTAGTCTCGCAGGACTTATGTAACAGACTTGAGGAGCCTTTCACAAATGAGGAGCTCTAGGAAGCCCTCAAGGCTCTCCCGTCCCAGAAGTGCCCGGGTGAGGATGGCTTGACTCTGGCCTTCTTCTGGAACTTCTGAGAGATTATCTCCACCCCTTTCCGTCTAGCTTGCCAGGAGATTTTTGACACAAGCCTTCTCCCTCAGTCTTTGAGCAGGGGGTGAATTTGTTTGATCCCGAAAGGGGGAGATAGGTCAGACATCCAACAGTTGAGGCCGATCACTCTGCTTGATACTGCATACGAGATCCTCGCCAAGGTCTTGAGTTTGCGGTTACGGCCCCATCTTACCGACATCATTCATGACACACAAACTGGGTTTGTCCAAAAGCGCAGCATCCTGGACAACATCTTCACGTTCTGGGAGGCAGCGGATTGGTCCAGAGAGAAGTCACAGCCGCTGGCCGTCCTCCTCTTAAACTTTGAGAAGGCCTACAACAAGGTGGAGTGGTCTTTCTTGGAGGGCACTATGAGGAGATTGGGTTTCTAAGACAAATGGGTCAAAGGAGTTTTAGCGCTATATGCAGGGAGCTCTAGCCAGATGCTTATCGAAGGACACACAAGCGAGGCCTTTCCTCTCTCTCGCTCAGTCCACCAAGGCTGCCCACTTGCTCCCTTCCTCTTCTTGTTTGTGGCGGAGGCTTTGGGCTACTATTTGAGATCACACGTGGCGGGTCTCACAGGGTTAAAGCTCCCAATCAGACAAGAGGAGCTACTTGACTCAGAGTTTGCAGACGACACGGCCTTGTATGTTGAGGGCACCACAGCGAGTCTAGAGAGAGTTAGGGATGCCCTGGCTATTTATTGTGAGGCCTTGGGGGCACGGATCAACTGGACGAAATCTATAGGTTTCTTCACACGCTGATCAGGAAAACAACCAAGAATTATGTACTTCACCATGTCAGATAGTTGAGACTTCATAGGGATCAGCTGCAATGTGGGCTCGTAGATGATGAGCTTATGAACCAGGTGCCAAAGCAGATACCCAGAGCACACAAATAACAAGTCAATCTCCCACACAATCCGCCTAGAACACACACACGAACACACAGACTGTTTGAAAGAGGGGAAAGAAGGCTTTGACTTGTTGTAGCTCTGTGTCAACCAAGAGTTTTCATACACACAGTCGTTCTTTGTACGACAAATCAACCACACATGATGTATCTACAACACCTCCTTTCAGCAGTTTGTATATGATAAACAGCTCGTACTTATGCTTCTCATACAGAATCCTCATGCACAAAGAACCCCCAAGAAAGCTCATCCATCAGGTCATCCCCTCCACCTATAGATTCATGGAGCCTCAACGATCAAAGTCCCTATCATGACTTCCATTCAGTCACTATTGCATCTGCACACAAGCTGTACGTCATACTCAGAATTGTGAGCAGCCACATCACAAGTGCTTCCAGCAGCGACAACTCCCAACCTGTCTTTTGTTCCAGCTAAGCTCCCCCACGCAGCCTGCACACTTGTGCGTGATTAAAGGTAACAAGCCCACAGCCCAAAAAAAAATAAGCGACTCGCACTTCATATCGATCAGCTCATTAGCTCTCCGCTCAGCTAATCGTCCATCAGCCCTGTGCTTTTTTCAGATCATCACACCCCGTTCATCGTCACCTTCACGTGTTCAAACACTGCAGCTACATTCCATGCTAATATATGCTCCTGCACTACACAAAATTCTCTACTCTCGCAGAGAATCTAGAGCCCATCTACTCCAAGATTCTGCAATCACGATCCCACCACCCAAGACCAGGAAGTCCTCCACACCGGCCACTTCATAGCTTCACCTCGTCGTGAATCCTTCACACCATCAGCAGTACCTCTGACCAGCAGCCTCCTCCACGACTCTCCAGCTTCCTTGTAGAGATCCCCCAGCCAGGTCTTGAGGCTCCCAGTCCGTGAGCTTCATGCCATCTTTCTCCACGCAGCCGCCCCCACCATCCCGAGCTCACTATTGCGCCCGCCTTCACCAAGCTCCTTTGAGAATTACCACACTGTCGCGTACCGCCAGCCAAAGGCCTCTCCTTCTCTATCATCCAGAGCGCAGTAGTGACGACATTTCTCTCCTCCACAAAAGAATTCCCCACGCCTGCAATCGAGTCACCTCCCCTGCTCCTCCAAGATGCCACCATCATGTTTCTTTCTTCCGATAACCACCACGTTCCCAGCTCCTAGCCGCCACCTCGCCTTCAGAAGCTTCTCCGTCATCCTCATGTAGCCACGTACATGCATGCTTCTTTGATATATGCCACGTCACCTTTGCCTCTTTTTTACCACTCTCCCATTAAAAAAAATGCAAATATCCCCCCAAGGCACATTAAATGCACATTTTGAACCTTTAGTCACACAATTCCCACACACAGTAGCATGCACATTAAGACTTGCATGCACCCCTGTACAAACACACGAAAACTGGGTGCCTTCTTTTACTGCAACTCTATAAGCCCATAAAGCTTAGTGCAAAGCAAGGTCCCACGCCTTCTCATGTGTTCTCATGATCTTTCCCATGATATTAGTACACACACCATTAAAATTTTCATTCATCCCATTACATTGGGGATAATAGGGACTTGCATATCTGTGTTTAATCTTCAGCTAACCACATAATAAATCCATCAGTTCACTCCTGAAACCTGGACCTCTATTAGAAAGCAACTCCAGTGGCACACCAAATCTACAGCAAATATCCTCATAGACAAATTTACATACAGATTTCGCATTGACAGCCTGTACTGCTCGTGCTTCAGCCCATCTCGTCAAATAATCCACAACTGTCAGCACATAACAATTTCCCCTGGCTGTCATGGGTAGAGGACCGATGGCATCTATTCCCCATTTCTCAAAAATATTATAAGCAAGCATGATATTTCTGAGTTCTGGATGTAAGATCCTCTTACTCATCTCATGACACTGTAGGCATGACCTGCACCAATGTCTCATGTCTCTCAGGAGGGATGGCCACACATACCCTTCTATAAGTGTTTTCCTCACCATGATTTTGAAAGCAAAATGTCCTCCACATACTGCCTCATGATTAGCTTATAGAATATGAAAAACTTCCTCATGCCAGGGAATTCTTCTGAGCACCAGATCAGCCCCTTTCATGTAAAGAACATCATCTATCAGACAATAATAAGCACAGCTTTTAATAAATCTGCATTTTCTTTGTTTCGGAACTTCTTCAGCCACTTTACCAGTTAACAGGAAGCTTTCCTCACAAGCTAATGTCACTCCCAGGTGGACCATAGAGTGTAAATGATATCCTGCCAAATGGCAACCAAGGTAGCCGAGGGTGGAACCGGGTGCTCTCCCATCACAAGATTGCACCGAGCCACCCAAATGTTCCAAGCCGTGATGCTGGCTACCACCTCCCAAACACTGTCCTCCCTAGGAGGAGGAGCTAGGGTGTCAGGGGGGACTGCCTCGTGGAGTGCAATCCTCTGAATGCTCTGACCCTGTATACGGTACGCTGGGGAGATCTCATCAATCTGAAACGTGTGTCCTCCCTCTATCAACCAAGCCACCATCCCCCAGGTGTAGTCTCTGTGTATACTTTGCATGCGTGCCATGTTCCTGAGGGCTCTCATCCAGATCCTCACTACACTACGACAGCTCCATAAGCAGTGCAGAGTAGTCTCTAGGACACTATCTGAGCAACAGTGGCACTGTCCCTCCACTCGCATCTGCTCCAACCACGGGCCGATAGGCAAGCCTCCGTGGGCTGCTAGCCAAAAGAAGTATGAAATCTTCCTCGACCGCAAGTTGGACCACAACCGCGTCCAAAACCTGGAGCGAACATCCCGAGGCACTCTCTGGATCACCCAGTGTCTCTCCCTCGAAGGGGTCCGCCTCGACGAGTCCATCTGAAGTCTCCTGCCAATCCGTGTGGTGCAGGAAAAGAAAGGCACCTCATCTATCATCTCAGCTAGGCCGCCCCTGGAGGACCGAAACCACCGCCCGGGTCCCGCTGGACCTCCCTCGGGGGTCTACCCTCCCATAGCCAGAGGCACCATCGAGAGGCGTCTTGCTCTGAGATACTGGGATCAATGTGCCACTCCTTCCCCAAGCGTCCTACCACTCTGATCATCTCGCAGTGTATCCCATCAAGACTCCCATCCATCTCAGGGTCACTCCTAGTGAGAGGCTGAAGCAGGCCTCCAGGTCCTACACAAAAGAAGCCAGGGTGCATGCTGTTGCGCTGCATCAAAATCCTCAAGGGAACACCAGTACGAGAAAATTGCCCCAACCATCTGCTATCTCTCCAAATGTGAAGTCCTTCCTACCAAGACTCAGGAATGGCTAAGTCAATCTTGTCGATCCGCTGCCTTGTCCCTCTCTGATGTGGATCAAGTCTCGCCTCTACCTCGATAGGTAGTCTGCTCCAGCGCCAAAAGACCCTGTTGGACCACTGTCCCACTATGCCCAACCAATGTGAGTCCGCTGCCCAAGCATACGTCCCTCATGATCTCTGACCTTTGGGTGCCACATAAGGGGCTGGCGCTCAAACTCCTCTTTGCATCTGGGCGGATGAGACCCCCTGCTAGTCTCTGCCAAACCTTGTAAAGACTCCTCATCAGGGGGGAGCCCTTCCCCGTAAGGGGGGCCTCTGAGAAGATCCATCTATGTGAATGCTGCCACTGTCCCCCAGTGCGTGGGGTGTTCCTCATAAGCCCTCTCTGTAAGAGGAGCTTCCAAGGCTCGGCACCTGGGGTGAGGCCACGAACCGCCAACTTGTCCAAAAGGGCCCTACTCTGCATCTCCAGATCAATGATACCCAAGCCTCCCAGTGCCTGCGGCATGATCACTGTCTGCCAAGCTACTCGCGCCCTAGTGTTCCTCGTGCCATCTGAACCTGCCCAGAGGAAGTTCCGTACCAACCATCCAAGCTGCCCAATGCATCCTCTGTGAAAGCACCAACAGGAGGCAATATACCAGGCAGTGGCAAGGACCTGGTTTGCCACTAAGGCGCAACCTACGAGGGAGAGTTTGACCGAGCTCCAATAGAGAAGCTTGCACCGAACACTTTCGAGGACTAGGACAATCTACTGCTCCGCTGTGATATCAATACCCACCTGGCATCCAAGATATCTTGTTGTCTGGCCCTGCAGTATCCATCTGAAACTGAAGTCACTCCCCCACTCATAGATCTCCTGTGTCTCCTCAAAGCCCGTGAAGAAGCCTATGGATTTCATCCAGTTGATCCGTGCCATGCCCCCGAGGCCTCACAATAGATAGCCAAGGCACCTCTGACTCTCTCTAGACTCGCTGTGGTGCCCTCAACATACAAGGCCGTGTCATCTGCAAACTCCAAGTCAAGGAGCTCCTCCTCCTGCCTGATTGGGAGCCTCAACCCTACGAGACCCGCCACCTGTGATCTCAAGTAGTAGCCCAAAGCCTCCGCTACAAACAAGAAGAGGAAGGTGGCGAACCGAGCGAGAGGAAAGGCCTCGCCTGTGTGTCCTCCGATAATCATCTGACTAGAGCTCCCTGTGTATAGCGTTGAAACTCCTCTGACCCATCGGTCTGAGAAACCCAATCTCCTCATAGTTGTTAGCCCTCTCTACTCTGAAGACTAACTCGAAACGCACTACTGCGACAGATTTACATGCGTAATCGTACTTCAGAACTGCGTATGAAAATTCATAGAGTAGAACAGTGATCGACAGAATCATTCATGATAAAACAATAAGGTAGATGCAATAGAATCTCTGTATTACATTTCTCCGAGCAGTACAACACCGTACTCTCTGATACATAACAATGATCCTTGCTCCGATCCTCATCAATGAGCCCCCTGAACGATCGCTCTCTTCTCTCTTATCTAACCGGCACACATAACTCCTTCACGGTTGCCGTGACGGTTGCCGTGCCTATTCAGTTCTCCGCCTAGTCCTAGAACTTCCGTCTTTTCATATCTCACTATAAACTAGTTACAACGTATTAATGATAATGATCTAAGGACTAATGATCTAAGGACTAATGATCTAAGGACTCCCCCCCTAGTTCCTCTTTGCTGTTGCTGCTTTTGCCCTTAACACTTGGCACTCCCGGTGAATCGGATTCCGGATCCGCATCCGAACCCACCGGTTCTCCGCTACGGTTCATCCTCGACGTCGCCACCGTCATCGTCCGCCGCCGCCGCTGCTGCCGCTGCCGCCGTCGGAACTGCTGGAGCCGCCGGCGCCGGTACTTGTACTGCCGGAGCCGCTTGCGCCGGTCGAAGTAAAGGTAGCTGCTGCGGGTTGAGAGCATGGGCATCCACAAAAATTTGGAGCTGTCCATAGAAAGGTGGTGCCGCCGCCCCCGCCTGCTGAGCTACTGCCGCCATCCGATGAATATAGCGGCATGCTGTCCGCAGGTCGACCAACATAGCTGCTCTCTCAACATGACTCGTTCTCCGCAGCTGTTGTAGCTCCTCTTCATGCAGTCGGGTCTTCTCAGATAGAGCGAGTTCGAGATCGGTTACCCGCATAGTGCGATCTGCTTTCTTCGCCACATCATCCAGTCGTTTCATTACCCGCCCCAATTCCTTGGTTTGGGCACCTGTTGATTGTTCTGCCGTAGTAGCTCTGAGCTTCAGCAAATCGGCCATGAGGCTCTTCACCTCAACTTCATGTTGCTGGTGCTCTTCTTTCCGGGCGAGCTTGAGTGCCAACAGCTGAGATCTGGCATCGTCACACTGCTGTTGCACCACCGCGACGTGTTCTTTCAGCTGCAAAAAGTGCCTTGCGTCCAAGGATTCCCCGTCCGCTGGCTCCGGAAAAGCTGCCACAAAAGCGGCTGCTGCGTCTGCTTGGGGTCGTGGCTTCATCGCGATCTCGGGTCTTTTTCCTCTGGCCTTCGCTCTTCGGAGGGCTTCTTCCAGTTCGGCGATCCGTTTGACATAGCCTTCGGCAGAATCCACCGGTCCCGCCGCTGTCTGCTTCCCGAGAGTATTTGCCGATGTAGAACTTCCACCCTCCGGTTGTGCCGCAGTTTCCGTCACCGGTACTGGTGGTAAAAATGCTGTTCCTGCGCCCCCTCCCGCCGGATCATCCTCATCCCTCCGGGCCAACCGTCGGTCGAGAGGCCTGCAAGCCCGCTCCAGCTCTACTCGCAATTGATGTTGATGATCAAGAAAAATACCCTGCATCTCTGCGACGAAGGCTTTCGATAAATCCAACAAAAGTGCCTCGTCCAGCATGCGTGTAGAGCTAGAGGGTTGCCGGTACGCCATCACTTCCGCTTCCAACAACTGCACCCTGGCGGTCGCAGTTGTAGCCTTCTCCGTCAATTGTTCCGTCAGCCGCAGGTGTTCTTGAGTTTGGGCGACAATCGCCGTCCTTGCTTCCTCCATATCCTGCTGTCGCCGTGCATCCATCTGTTGGAGTCGTACCAACTGCTCCTGCAGCTGTTGATTGCGTTCGAGCAGCCTGGCATTTTCCTGGCGCAACCTCGCCTCATTCTCCTCCAGCTGCCCCTTCTGAAAACATTGGAGCAAGCGCTCCGCCAACCGTCGTGCCGTGACCAGATCATAGGTCTCCACCGGCGGAGATAGCTGCAGCTCACCACTCCCCCTTGGGACTACACGGGTTTCCTCCTGACATGCCTGTCTCCCCGAACTGTCCTCCCGAGTGTGGACTGAGCTTTCCCCTTGCAAGGCCTCCGCTTCCGGGCGGGTTTTCTTCAACATTGCTCCTTCCGGCGCGAGAGCCAACTTTCTTTTCAATAAACTGGCCATGCGGCTCGATGTTGCTGAGACCGCTGGCCTACTCCTCTGGCTGCCCTGTGGAACTTCTGCCGGAACCACCACCGCAGGTACTACCGCCGTAACCTCCACCGTAGGTACTACCGGAGTCACCTGGTTCCTTGGCATCAGCGTCAGAGCTCCCTCCGTTGTTGATCTCGCTGGTTTCACCTCCTTGGACTCCTTGTCCGAACCATCGTCTGTGGACTCCTCCACCTCCACATACGACCCTGGGACTACCGGTTCCGCATCTGGTCCGAACAAAAGAAATAAGACTTGCCCCATCCGAGATGTTGCCGTTGGCTTCAAGAGCTTCTTGGCCACCTCCAGAATTCTGTCCGCCAGCAACTTCGCCCAGGGAACCGGTTTCCCTTGCTCCGCCCTCTGGAAATAGGTAAACTGGGTCTGTCCCAGTAGCTCTGCTTTCACCTTCTGCCAGAGTGCCTCCGCAATAAACTTGTAGCATGTCTTCTTCGAAGCATCCAGCTTCTTCATGTTGTACTCCCCCTTGCAACCTGCGCCGAGAGCTGCCTCCATGGCACTGCTGGTAAGCTTCGTGACTTTGCATGGACCATCCACCGGCAAGTGCAACCGGGCCGCTACCAGCTCCTTGCACAAGGTGAAAGTCTTTCCATACACCACGACCTTGCGCCCGCGTGCAAGCTGCGCCAAGATATCTTGCGCCAATGGATGAACTGGTGTCGTAGCCCATGGCAAACCCGCGAACTCCACCAGACGAGTTCGTGTCAGCCAAGACTGCACAGCCTCATCCCAAACAGGTAACGGATTGATCAGATGGAAGACCACCATAGCGGCGAGAAGCTGGGATGCGAGGGAGAAGAGTTCTGGAAAACAAAGAGTTGGAAATAAGCCCCCTTTTGCTTCCAAATTGCCTTTTGGATGCCCTGGTGAACTCCTTGTTTGCATGCAACGATCAAGTGTCCCATCATCCTGATAAAAGCCCCACTTCGAAGATTCAGTAGATTGCATGGCGGCGTCCGCGCTCCGCAACACGAGGCTTTGCTCCCACCGTTTCTCGGAATAAAGTGAGTGAGACCACACGTGCGTACTAATAGCCCCCATCATCGGTTTCTCCACCGAAATGGCTACAAATGCATTGGAAATGATCATCACAGGTGGTTTCTCCGGAAATGGGTAAGGTGGCATGGGCCCTGTATATGGTCGGAGACGAAATCCATTTACCGGCTTCTGCAACAGCTCCCCCTGTAGTGTTCCTAATCGGAACGTGCCGTCACCATAACGCTCCACCACCCAATACGGACCTCCCCACCGTAACTTCAGCTTACCCGGATGCGGACCCATCCGAGTGTTAAACAATATCACGGCATCTCTCCGTTTGAAGGTCTTCTTCTTTGAATGATGGTCCACCCAGACCTTCCGTCTGTCCTGGACTACCTGTGCAAGATACGCACTGTTGAACCGCTCCTCACCCAGCCGATCCAGCTGTTCAATCCTCCGGTCTACGGACTCGTCCCAGCCCAATTTCTCTGCCGCTGCAATCCGCAGACTCGGTACTAGAAATTCCATGGGGACCACTGCTTCAACTCCGTAAACCAACTTGAATGGCGTGAACCCCGTCGCAACCTTATAGGAAGTCCGGAACGCCCATAATGCGGAGTAAAGTTTTTCATCCCAATCTGTCCGATTTTCATTGACCAGCTTTTTCAGAATGACTAGCAACACCTTATTCGAGGACTCCGCCTGTCCGTTTGCCTGAGGGTAATACACTGTGGACTTCTTATGAATGATTAGGTGCCGGGTAACCAGTTCCCGTAACACCGCATTAAGGAAATGCCCACCTTGATCCGTGACGAGCTCAACCGGACATCCGTACCGTGTCATAATGGCTTCATAAAGGAATCTGGCCACAGCCTTTGCCGAATTATCCTTCAGTGCTCTGGCCTCCACCCATTTGGTACAGTAATCCGTCGCCACCAGGATATACCGGTTACCTGTCCTCCGTGCCGGCGGCGAAAACGGACCTACAAAGTCCAGCCCCCACTTCATGAACGGTTCGAGGGCAAGTATGGGATTATGCGGCATTCGGTCCCGACCTGATGGCTGGCCCAACCTCTGGCACACATCGCATCTTTTGACGAACCTATGCGCATCCCCCATTAATGTTGGCCACCACAGACCTCCTTGGAGTACCTTCCGTCCGGTTACTTCTCCTGCGAAGTGTCCACCGCTGATTCCTTGGTGAGCCTCTTCCAGGATGACCTCCTGCTCATGTGGGTACACACACCGTCGCAACACACCATCTAGCCCCTGCTTATACAATTGGTCAGCAATGATCCGGAAGTCTCTGCTCTTGAGCGCGAGCCGTTTCCGCTGGTCTCGCGACATTCCGTCGCGCATCTGGCCCGTGTCGACAAAGTGAAACATGTCGTCGTACCACGTCTTTGGAGCTGCCGGTACCACCGCCTCCAGTTCGAACAGCTGGGCATCCGAAAAATCGTCTTCCACACCCATCGGGTCTTCGCCAGATTCCAACCGCGAAAGGTAATCCGCTACGGCATGTGTACTTCTTGGTCGATGGACCACCGTGAAGTCGAACTCCTGTAAAAGCAGCATCCACCGGGCCAACTTTCCAGTGAGCTCGGGCTTGTGTACCAAATACAACAAGGCGGAATGATCCACATGAAACGTGAACCGATTCCCCAACAGGTAGTGACGAAACTTTGTTACGGAATAAATCATCCCCAATGCTTCCCGCTCCGTCGTAGAGTAATTCCGTTCGGCTTTTGACAACCTGCGACTTGCATAATACACCGGTCGGAACCACTTGCTTGTCGCTTCCTGCATGAGGACACTACCAATAGCCACGTCCGAGGCATCCACGAAGACATGAAACATCTTCGTCCAATCTGGCGGCTGAACCACCGGTGCTGTCGCCAACATCAGTTTGAGCCGTCGAAAAGCTAAGTCACAAGCAGGAGACCAGACTACCGGTACTTTGTTGAGTTGGTCATACAGTGGTGTCGCCACATCCGCCAGATACCGCAGCATTCGGCTGTGCCATTTAACCTGCCCTAGGAATCTCCCGAGCTGCTTACCGTTGCCAGGAACCTTTGCCTGCCGAATCGCTTCGACCTTCGCCGGATCTACCGCAATGCCTTCCGCCGAGACAATGCAACCCAGCAGCATACCGCTGCCCACGGCGAATGCACATTTCATAGGGTTCAGACACAACCGTGCCTCCCTACACCGGGTTAAGCATTTCTTCAGATGCTCAAGGTGCTGCTCGCGACTCCCAAAAACACTGAAATCGTCCAGAAATACCTGCATAAAGATTAGTAAATAATCATGAAATATTTCTTGGACCATGCGTTGAAATGTTGCCGGAGCATTCTTTAGCCCAAATGCCATCACCAGGAAAACAAATGCTCCCCACTCCGTGATGAAGGCTGTTTTCTCTCGATCTTCTGGTGCCATCTGCACCTGGTTATACCCACTGAAGCCATCCAGAAAAGAATACATCTCGTGACCTGCCACTGTATCCAGCATAGTATCATTAAACGGCAATGGAAACGGATCCGTGATTGTCGCCGCGTTAAGCTTTCTGTAGTCAACACAGACCCGCAACTTCAAATTCTTTTTCGGAACAATCACTATTGGCGAAAGCCACGTTGCACGGTCAACCGGACAGATAAACCCGACCTTTAGCAGCCTGTCCAGCTCCTCCTTCACCCTCTGGGCATAGTTTGGGTTCATTCGATACCGTTGTTGCCGAACCGGTATCGCATCCTTCTGCAGATTGATCTTGTGCTGATAGAATTTGGGATCGATGTCGAGCAAATCTGTGTAGTCCCAAGCGAACACGTCTTTGAAGGATTTCAGCAATGTCTCCAATTTTCCCCGAAATCCTTTATCGAGCTTCGCACTGACACGGACGTTCTTTGGCTCCTCCTCCGTCCCGAGGTTAAGATCCAGCAGCTCGTCTTCTTTGACCCTCCGCGAGCGACGGAGTTCCTGCTCGAAAACTCTTTCCGCCTCCGCCACTCCCGCTTCGTCCGGCATGTCTCCTGTGCCTTCCGGTAGACTCCCTTCGATTGGTTCTTTCGTGGAACTGGATGACTCCTGCGTAGCCGAGGGAATCTGATGCTGATATTGCTTTAAAACGGCAACCACATCGACCTCGAACAAGCTTACCAGCTCCGTATTCCTACTGAAGTAGTCATCCTCCTCTTCGACCCCCATTCCGTCCATCATATGGATACCTTCCGCCATCGTCGGTCGGAATGGTGTCCTCAGCCCTTGTTTGGTATGTACCGAGAGCTTCAGCTTCTTTTTTCCTTTCCGAATGGTGATGCGGTCGGATTGCCAGTCTTGTTTCACACGGGCCTGCCGCAACCACGGTCTTCCGAGCAATAACGGGTATGACCCGCTAATATCCTCCATCCGGAGAATCACCGCAGCGATTTCGAACTTCACGCCGCAAACCTCCATTTTCAATCCACGGAGCAATCCTAACGGCTGCACTCTCCGTTGGTCTGCCATCCGAACGGCGAAGGGTGCTGATTCCCATTTTGTGATACCCAATGGCACCAGCATTTGTTCGGACAGGATGTTGACCCCAGACCCTCCGTCCAGCAACACCCCTCCCACACGACTGTTCTCCAGTGTTACGGAAATTACCGGGACCGCTTCGTCAAAAACAGGAGGCTGTACTTCCGCTTCAGGCTTTGCAGATCCGTCTGACGACACTTCCATTGTTACCGCTTCCATCTCCGACTCCATCGCCCTGACTGGTTCCGTCAATTGTTTGATGAGAGAACTCCGGAAATTGGGTACCAATGCTAACAATTGCTCCATTGTCATGTGTATTTGCTGTTTCCGCAAATCCTGCCATAAATCATATGGTTCAACACCCTCCTCGCCGGTCATCAGGCTATCCTTCTGACTGGTAGGTAGACAAGTCGCTTCTGGCTGCTCTCCTTGCAGGCGCCTTGCCACCTTCGCACCATTCTCCGTCACCAAGACCGCCTTTTCCGTGCTCGGCCTAGGTAACTCCGTTGGGGTTTTCTGGACCCATTCACCGACCGTCGACCGCACCTTTTGTTGTGCCTGCCAATCCAACGCCGTAGGTCTCCCCTTCTCTTGCGGGGCCTTGTATTCCGGCACCTTTTCCTGGGATCGTGTGACCACGAGCACATCTCCGCTCGCACTTCCTCCCACTTTGCCTTCAACAGGGACACCCGCCGGTACTTCCGGTACTTCTTCGGACTTCGGACTAGGCTCCTTGCTATCCTGTTGCTGACTGGCATCATCGCATTCGATAATCAGAACCGCATTCACTGCTGGTGCGGACTTGCCTTCTCCGGATCCCCGGGTTGCTTCCCTTTCCGCCTTGTGGCGCTTGAATAATTCGCAATCTACCTTTCGATGTCCGGGTTGATTGCAATAAAAACATAGGAACGTCCGTTCCCCTGCTGGTTCATCTGCACCTGTTCCAGCCGTTCTCGGCCGCCAAGGTCTTTTCGCCGGTGCGGCTGGTACCGCGGCTGGTGCTGCGGCTGGTGCCGCAACTACCGCCGCCACCGCTGGTGTCGGGGCTATTCGTGCGTTATAGCGGCAGATCTCCGTGGTATGCGTCGCTGTTTGGCAAATCGCACACCACCGCTCATTCAAACCGCATTCCTCTGCTAAGTGTCCTGCATTCCGGCACCGATTACACCAAGTATCCTTGCGAACTTTTGAAGAGGACCCTATTCCACTATCCCGGCTTTTGGCTCCGGCAGCAGATCCTTCCGGAAATAACTTCCCTGCCGCTTTTCCAGCCTTCCGCCTCATGGAACGTTTGTCCTCCTCCTCATCCGACTGATCCGACTCCTCCTCATTATCGGTATCGGAGTCTCCCTCAGCCTCCTCATACTTCACTTTTCCTTTCCTTCCCTTGAAAGTAAACAGGACTTGTTCCGCCCTCACCGCTGCTTGGACGACTTCTTCCAATGAAAGAGCTTCCAGATCCAACGATGCCAGGGACCTTTTCAATCCTTTATTCAGCCCCTCCATGAAGTAAGCATTTTGGATGGGGACTGCCGGGGTAGTTGCTGCATCGAGGCGGCGGATCAACGACAGAAACCTGGCCGCATACGCCTCCACTTCTTGGTTCTTCTGTTCCAGTTTCCCCAGTTTGGCCAGGACATGAACACGGGTCTTGTCCTCCCGAAACCGGAGCAAAAAGGCATCCCGCAGTAGATCAAACGTGGCGAAATGGGTAGCTCCATATTGCGCGATCCATACTGTCGCCTGCTTCTGCAGTGTCGGGATGAAAGTCGCCATCTTCATAAGATCTGTTGCCTGCACTGGTGGAGCCGTATTCACCATCCATGCCATCTCAAATGACAGTATATGTGCATCCGCATCCTCCTTATCCCGTCCCGAAAACTTGGGGTACTTCACCGTCATCCTGGGTACCAGTGGTGGAATAGCCGCGCTACTTACCGCCGGAACTCCACCCCCGCCTCCGCCTCCACCGCCTCCACCTCCCCTACCGGGATCTGGTGACGGACCTGGGGCTCCGCTTCCTGCAGGCACACCACCCCTCCGTCTCCTGGGACTCGGTGGTGGGGAATTCCGCAACGGTGACGCTTCGTCTTCCGGAGGAGTACCTGTTAAATCAAACGGGCTACTGCGTCCGGAGGATTCGCCTTCCTCCTGAACACCGGAAACGACTGGACCTTCCTCTCCTGGGATCAGCGGAGGTGTGTCAGAGCGGCTACTACTCTCACTATCCGTGAAGAAGCCGAAGAGAAGATCACGTTGAGCCACATATCTGTCATGCCGTTCCTCGCGGGTTGTACGTGCCGATACTGGAGTTGCAGGCTCCCGAGGCCGTTCCGGAGAGCGCGATGTTCCCCCTGGCGCACTCCCAGCGTCATTCATGCGCTAGTCCACGCACCGAGGAATCAGAGTATTACAGATGGGGATCATCCAACCTCTCCGGGGTTTCCACCGCGACAAACATGGAAATCTTCCGTGGTCGCCAAAGTGTTAGCCCTCTCTACTCTGAAGACTAACTCGAAACGCACTACTGCGACAGATTTACATGCGTAATCGTACTTCAGAACTGCGTATGAAAATTCATAGAGTAGAACAGTGATCGACAGAATCATTCATGATAAAACAATAAGGTAGATGCAATAGAATCTCTGTATTACATTTCTCCGAGCAGTACAACACCGTACTCTCTGATACATAACAATGATCCTTGCTCCGATCCTCATCAATGAGCCCCCTGAACGATCGCTCTCTTCTCTCTTATCTAACCGGCACACATAACTCCTTCACGGTTGCCGTGACGGTTGCCGTGCCTATTCAGTTCTCCGCCTAGTCCTAGAACTTCCGTCTTTTCATATCTCACTATAAACTAGTTACAACGTATTAATGATAATGATCTAAGGACTAATGATCTAAGGACTAATGATCTAAGGACTCCCCCCCTAGTTCCTCTTTGCTGTTGCTGCTTTTGCCCTTAACAATAGTGCCCTCCAGGAAAAACCACTCCACCCTGTCGTAGGCCTTCTCGAAGTCCAAGAGAAGAATGGCCAGTGGCGACTCCTCCCTGGACCAATCCACTGCCTCCCAGAACGTGAAGATGTTGTCCAGGATGCTGCACTCCTGAACAAACCTAGTCTATGTGTCATGGATGATGTCGGTAAGATGAGACCGTAACCGCAAACTCAAGACCTTGACGAGGATCTTGTATGCAGTATCAAGCAAAGGATCGGCCTCCAACGGATATCTGACCTATCTCCTCCTTTCGGGATCAAACAAATCCACCCCCTACGCAAGGATTGAGGAAGAAGGCCTGTGTCGAAAGTCTCCTGGCAAGCTACATGGAAAGGGGTGGAGATAATCTCCCAGAAGTTCCGAAAGAAGGCCGGAGTCAGGCCATCCTCCCCCGGGCATTTCTGGGTCGGGAGAGCCTTGAGGGCTTCCCAGAGCTCCTCATCTGTGGAAGGCTCCTCAAGTCTGCTACATAAGTCCCGCGAGACTACTATCGGAACATGATCCCAAATGGCTCTCGGGCCACAAGACCGGCTGGAGTCATCCTCTTTGTCTGAAAGAGCTGGCTATAAAAACCGGTGGTCGTGTCAAGAATCTCCTGCGGGTCAGTGTACATGATGCCCTACGAGTCCCAGAGACGCTGTAGTTGTGTGCCTATCGATCGGGGCCCAGTGGTATGATAGAACTACGTCATCATCCTGTCCCTCTATTGTACCCATCGGGCCCAAGAGGAATGATAGGAGAACTCAACCCGCCGCAGCTTCGTGTCCTGAAGCTCGAGACAAGCGCTCTCCAATCTATCACTAAGCCACTGAGACATTGGGTCCTGCTCCCTGAGCCTCTCGATGGAGGCGAGATCTCTCCTCAAAGCCCACTCGCGCTCATGAAGGGTCCTCCTCCGCCTGAGGGCGCAAACCTGTAGCTCCACACTGCTTCTCTGAATCGCATCGGCAATCCACGCAGCCCAGCCCTCACTCGGTGCCATCTCTGAGTGCTCCCAGATCTTTGCCATAACCCGCTGAATCTCCTCATCCTGCAAGAGGTCCTCTGGAATGCAGACCCCCTTCTGAATCGCATCGGCAACCCACGCAGCCCAACCCTCACTCGGTGCCATCTCTCAATGCTCCCAGATCTCTACCATAACCTACTGAATCTCCTCGTCCTGCAAAAGGTCCTCAGGGATGCAGACTCCCTTCTGGGGGAGACCTCGGCAGGGCTGATCCAAGTGAAGTACCACTGGAGAGTGGTCGGACATCGTGGTACCTGCAAGAATCCCAGTAGTGCCGCCTCTGTGTAATGCCCAGTCCCCAACATAGAAGCAATCTAATCTCTCGAGCAATTCATCGTGTCTCCTCTGTCCAAAGGAGAATAGAAGGCTGCCAAGAGTCCTACTGAACTCTGGCTCTGTCCATGGATCTCTACCACTGATCATGAAAATGAACTGCTCCCAGGTACTACGCTCTGCTGCTAGCATCTCAGAGAACGAAGCGCCGCCCTGCTTGTCTTCCCCAAACTCCAGGTTGTTGGAGGCCCCTCCAACAATCCAGGAGTCAACATCCGGAAGACACTCTGACAACCTCCTCCAAAAGGCCAAGCGATGCTGTCTACACGCTGGTGTTGGAGATAAGTGCACACTAAGTGTACTATTTCCCTAGTCTACATTTGTCTAGTCTAGTCTAGTCTTTGTGTCTTGAGTGCGTGCCATGTGGCACCTCTACAATTATCCCATAAGCACTCTTGCTTTATGTTTTGTACTTTGGCCCATATATTCATGGGTCACATCATTGCAATCTATCTATCTAGCTTGTGTCTTGTCTACACTCTTCTCAAGGTACTTCTTGTCTTTCAATCTTGTTATTATTTCACTTCTAGTTTTCTAGTTTCTAGTTCTTGCTTCCATATTCCAACATGGTATCAGAGCTAGGTTGATCCCTTTTCTCTCCCCTCAGTCTGCTGTAGCCATAGCTGCCTCTTCTCAGATTTCTCCCCGCTCAGCTGGTCGCCATCTTCATCTTCTGCTCGTCTTCTCCACGCTGCTGCCGTTCCTGCTGCCGCTCCAGATCTGCCCGCCATCTCTCTGCCAGATCTGCGCACCAGATCTGCACGCCATTGCGCTGCCAGATCTGCTGCGCAGTTCCACTCTCTGCCAGATCTGCGCATCAGATCTGCCAGATCTGCTACGCAGCTCCTCTGTCAGATCTGCGCAGATCTGGCACTGCTGTAGCTCCCCTCCTGCTCTCGCTCCTGCACCTGCATCAACGAAAGGACATTTCGAAGTACAAGTCAAGACTGTCCATACAGTCCGTACGACTGTACGGAATCCGTACCTGCACAGGCTGCTGTTCGCGATCTGCGCCATCTTCATGGAGATCTGCACCATCTGTTCGTGACTGCACGGAGCTCGCGCTGTCTGCACCTCCTGGACCGTGCTTCTTTTTGTGCCTCTACCTCTGCCTGGGATTAAGGTACTGTGCATTGCCTCTTTCAGTTTGCTGAGCAGTTCCTTTTTTTGCTGGTTCCTCCTGCTTCGATGCGCTGTCACATGCTATGGCCTTGACAAAGTGGTGAGAGAACCAGCTTCTTGGATCTCTCCTTTCTTTTCTTTTTGCATTGTTGTAAGGGAAAAGACACTGCCCTTGCATCTTAGCAAGAGATAAGACCTTCCCACATGGCATCTTCCTCTCATTCTCTCATGTCTATCGACAAATTCAATGGGTCCAACTTTCATACTTGGCAAATCAAAATTAAGTGCCATCTTATGAAAGAAGGTCTTTGGGACGTTGTTCACCGTGTTGCTCCCGAAGAGTCCGACATTGAGCAAGTTGTCACTTATGTTCCCAATGCCAAAAACGACAAAGCCTATGCTATCATCTTGCTCGGTCTTGGAGATGATTACATTCATCACATCTCCGACATACAATCTGCTTCTCAAGCATGGATCACTTTGGATACCCTTTTTGGACCCAGATCTAAAAACTCTAAGATTGCACTTATGATCTACATATGCAGGAGGGAGCTACTATAGCCTCTCATGTCAATTATCTTCGCAGTCTTATGGTTCAGCTTGCATCAGTGAAGTCCCCCATCTCCGAAGATATTGCTATTGCTATGCTTCTCAAAAGCTTACCTGACACCTATGCTACTCTTGTCACTACCTTCAAGTATCACAATAATCCTTCTCTTGAAGGTATCATCAATGCTCTCCAAGAGGAAGAAAGAACTCAACAACGAAAGGTAACTGACACTGCATTTTTAGCAAAGAAAGGAAGTTCTAAGGTAAGAAAGCCTTGCACCCATTGTGGCAAAACTAATCATATGGAGAAGGACTGTTTCAAGGCTCATCCATGCACCATTTGTGGCCGTGATAATCACCGGGAGAGGGACTGCTACTCCAAACCCTCTACATCAGCCCCTGCATCTACCTCATCCCATGTTGCTGCAACATCTCCATCAGCTGATCCTGCTGTTCCTTCCTCATATGATGAGAAGTGGGCTTTCTGATTACTTCTATTTCTTGTCTACCACTTTGACCACCGATGATGTAGGTCAAAGGGTTCTAGTGTCTTAGTCTTTCTGTTTACAGTCAGTCTTCTGTCTATCTAGTCTTGTCTGTCTGTATATCAGTCTGACTGTGTTTTGTTTTAGATCCATCTTGTCCCTACCCTTGTGGACCCATATGAGGATATCACTTAGAGGAGGGGTGTCTCAAGATCTTTGTCTGTCATGTCTTCTATCTTGTCTCTCAGTCTATCAGTCTTTATGTCTATCTTCTAGTCTTGTCTTTCTGTCTTACTCCTAGTGTCCACTTAAGGAGGGTGTTGGAGATAAGTGCACACTAAGTGTACTATTTCCCTAGTCTACATTTGTCTAGTCTAGTCTAGTCTTTGTGTCTTGAGTGTGTGCCATGTGGCACCTCTACAATTATCCCATAAGCACTCTTGCTTTATGTCTTGTACTTTAGCCCATATATTCATGGGTCACATCATTGCAATCTATCTATCTAGCTTGTGTCTTGTCTACACTCTTCTCAAGGTACTTCTTGTCATTCAATCTTGTTATTATTTCACTTCTAGTTTTCTAGTTTCTAGTTCTTGCTTCCATATTCCAACAGCTGGGACATACACGTTCAGGATTCCAATCCTGGACTCTCCCGTCCGAACTCCCATCCAAACTGCCCGTCCTGGAATGAGCTCGCCATGATCGTAGACCTCTGGAGCCAAGGTCTGTGAGATTGAGATGCAGGGACCCCTCCGCTCCGTCCTACTGTGGAAGACCACTCCTCTAGACCTCTCCTTGGGAGAATGTGACGACGCCGTCTGATGTCTGCTGCTGAAAACATGTGCTCCTGAATCATAAGGATGTTGACTGCTCGCCCTACCACTGCCCTCTGCAACTCCTGCCCGAGCATCTGGTACTGTGGCGGGCTACGAACACGATCGTGGAGCTCGTGTACGTTCCAACTCACTATGGTCCAACTCATGAGGACGGGGGAGTCGGGAACAAAGCTCTCCTATGGGTGGGTGCGTGTCCTAGAAAGATTGACTTGTGTAATTTTGCTGGGGGTTTGGAGGGCGAGTAGTCAGTGTTTGTGCGGCATCGTACTAGGGTGGATACTGGCTCAATACTGATCTTCCGTGCCCACTTCATCATGAAGGAGGCTTCCACCCCGAACAAATCCGCACACGTCTGGAGGGGCCAAAAGTGTGCCTGCTCCACCTTTGCCTCCATCAGCAATCTGATAACTCCCATCACTAAACCACACACCGGCTCCTCGCGCGTGAAGCTCAGCTAAAAGTTCACCTCCGCACCATGGGCGTACCAAAGATCTAGTCCCTGTGGTCCCATCCACTCATCCATCATGAGCATAAGCTGATTATCCAAATTAGCATCAAACACCTCCGGGGACCACTTCTCCAACCCTATGGAGGCAAACGAAAATCTCCAAACAGGGTGTGTCTGAGATCCCACTGCACTGATCAAACCCCCTTGCGGGACTGAAGGACCATGAGCGTGATCTCCAATGGTAGAGGGTATGAGTCCGAAATCTCCAGATAGTTCCAGGGTCCTAATCTCCAGAAGTCATGCGGTAAGGGACATCCAGGCTGGAGGTTGCGAGCTGCTCGCCGGGGGGACGAGCCTGTCTCTGAAGGTCCCTCTCTGAACGCGGACCTGCTGCTACGATGAGGAAGAAGAAGGGGGCATCATTGTTCCCTTGCCTGATGGTAGGGATGTCGAAGCGGAAGAAGCTGCTACTGAAGCGGAGAGGGGAGCGGAGGCAGAGGGAGAGGTTGGGACGCGGGGGACAGAGGACGGGGGGCGGGTGGTGAGAGTGACCATCGGAGGGGGGACTGAGGGGGGGGGGAAAGGGGACGGGGGGAGCCCTAGAGGGGAAGGGGAAAGTGAAGAGGAGGAGGAGGAGAGGGAGAGGGGGAGGGGGGGGGGCAGGGGAGGGGAGGAGGAGGGAAAAGGACGATCTCAGGTCCCCCTGCTGATCAAGCTCGCTGGGGCTCTGGATCACGGCCCTCGTCAGGCTAGCAATTGCGGCTTCTGCCATCGCCGCATCTAGAGCTCCCGATGCTCTCTGTTGCTGCAAGGGTGGGTGCAGAGGCTGGACCTCCAAAGTGGAAGATCGGGTGGATGGGCAGAGGCCCCCGCTCCTGGGGGGGACTCCTGTTGTTCCTCTTTCGAAGCCTCTCAGTCAACCCTGTCCCTCTCCCTGCGGTTGGCCCTCTGTCTGCGGCGTTTGCAGGCCTGCTTGCTTGTTTTATTTTTCTTTTTAGCTTGTGTCCAGTTCCCTTCCGAGGGGGTAACCCATGGGGTCTGAGAATCTTGCTGCTCCTGCCTGAGAGAGCGCTAAACTCGGGCCTGTTGACTCTGCCTACTATGTGGAGGAGGGGGAGGAGACACGCGAGGGAGGCCACGGGGGCAATCTCTGACGAGGTAGCCCATCTCTCTGCATCGAAGACACTCGCGTGGTTACCCGAAGATCTCCATCCTCTGGCAAAGTGTGCCCCCTTCCAGGGTCTTGAGAAGGATCAACTATGGGAGGGACTCCGGGCTCTCCACCACCAGTCTGATCTTGGGGACTCCATCATCTGCTAGAACGGAGGCAGTCCTCTCTGGCGGAGACTCAAGCACCGTGTCAAATGCTCGGCCAATGGAAGGGAGGATGGCTCGATACTCCTTGGGGAGCCCTAAGAAATGAAGTGTAACTGAAAATCGTGGAACATGGTGTGTCGTATCCATGTCCTCCACTGTGAACCCATGAAACCAAGGAAAGAGGTAGACAAAATGCGGGCCAAGGAGTATGGAGCTCTGCTCTGCAAGTGTCGAGGCGGTGTCAAGGGAGCTCAGCTGGATGAGGAAAGCGCCTCATCCATAGATGGTGACCTCCTAGATGTGGTCGCCATCTAATGTCAAGCTCGCCTGGTTCCACTCTCACACCTGTTTTCGTGTAGGCGTGAGGCCCACAATTTTGTCCACAAGCGCCTTGTCCTTGAGGTATTGAATTGCCTACTGTACATGTTGCTTGTCAGCTTGGGAAAGAAGAACCTTAACGTTTGGGTCTTCCTCTAGGTGCTCCAACCAGCTCTAGCACCATTTGGCTGGGATTCTCTCCATCTTGACTCAGATCTGCCTGGTACAGTTGGATTTGAAGCTTTTCACCCTCTTTATGTCACGTTTGCACACATTGCAGTGACATTGAGGTGATTTTGCTTTAGAGATTGGGGCTTTTGTGTCACATTTACAAAATTTATAGAGTTTGATTACATTTTGGGGCTTTTGCAGTATTTGTCGTATTTGAACTTCATTTCCACTCTGACACTAGGGATTTTGAATCTATTGCTGACAGATTCCGAGATATTTTTAGATTTGCAGGTTATTTTGTCACATTTGCTTAATTTCAACAAAATTTGGGACTTTTGGTCATTTGCTACTGAAACCAAAAAGTACACAAAATTCACCACTTAAACAATTGGAGAAGAACACAAATCACACCATGAAAGCGACAACAGACTGGATACAATCTCCCTCCCCTAGATGAGTGGCTCACGCTTCCTCATCTAGAGTATTTATGATATTTCATAAAAGCATAAGGAGCCAAAATTATCCGTCTCTTCCAAAATAAGGATTTGCTTTACATAGCCTCTTTGGGCCTAAAATTGAATTATGTCCTCTCCGTTGGAAAATGCAATCCCTACAGGGCTTCGAAGGCCATGTGAAATTGTTGCCTATTTCGATAACTTTCCAGTGACAAGCTCGCGAGCTCCGTAGAAGAGACGTAGGATGAGCGCACTCCCATATATATTGCAGCATTTTACATGCTGGACAGATCCTGATTGCTGAGTTGGACCTTCGCATAGTCTCTCAAGGTGACTGGCTAAATGCTTGCAGCGATGCGAGTCAATGATTTCCAACAGAATCATAATAATCGAGCTTTACAGCTGGGATCGATCGTCCAAAGTAACTAACACAACTTGTGTTGATAATCCATCGATTCATCCACCATCTTCTTCCTGTCAAGTCGTTGCAGATGAAGAAAAGCTTTTTCTGCAAACTGAAAGCTATTGGAAGTGATCAAATCGGCAAACTGGTGCGACGTAGCTAATGCTCCTAGCTTGTTTTTGCTACTTCTCTCTCGCGCGCTCGCTCTCTCTCTCTCTCTCTCTCTCTCTCGATCTTGACCACCGTCCTAGTGCAAGGATGATTCCTACCTGTAGCCAGCTAGCTCCTTCCGAAGTTGGTCGCCCAGCTCGTAGACTAAATGCCAACTGCTGCACCCCTCTTCCGTCCCATCCCTGATCCCCTCCTTTCCCCAGAACGACCATGCATGGGAACTATGTTGGGGCACTCACATGTAAAGTTGATGGAGGAAAGCCGTTCGCAAGAGTCCTTTGGGTGAGAGCACAATCCGCTTACTTGAAGCTGGAGGAAAGATGCTAAACCGGGAATTCAAGCCATGTTGATGGACAGAGGCGATCGGCGGTAGCCAGGAGCCTCCCGGGAAACTGTCCAGGAAAGCACCTCGCAGCCTAGGACCACTTTCTTGGATGGCGAGCGGGCCGTCCCCCAGACTTCCGAGAAAAACAACTAGATTTGCGTGAAAAACAAGTAGATTTGAGTCATCTGGAAGTCGTTTGCAAGAAAATTCAACTTCAATACAACGCAAAAAACAACTGCAGGCAGCCTTTCCATCGTGGAGCAAGTCACTACTAATTCATATTTGAAAGGGAAAAAAAAAGCAAATGGGGTCCACTCGAACCCAATCCATCCTGCAAATGTCACGGGTGGTGATTTATTATTGATTTTGTGATGCCCATATTTTGGAAGCTGAAGTCCAACACATACATGAATAAGGCGATACAATAACTCATCCTCATTGCAGTTTATATAATATTGTCACGTGGACAACAACCATATGAATAAAGGTGTAGTCATCCTTCAGTCTTGCATCCATCTTAGATTTCCTTTCTCCCTCGCATCGATAACACGCATTAAACAAGAGGAATGTTATAAGAATTTAGTATAAAATAATAAATTTTGAATGGACTAGTAATTGAAAATATTTATATTATAATATATAATATATAATTATTATAACCATAGTGTGGGCGGGGAGGCGGTGCGCTTCCTTCCCAAAGAGTTATAATCCAAGGGCACTGGTCCTATCTTGGGTGTTGAGATAACACCGAGAACATAAATGCTAAGAATATTAGTGTCGAGGATAAGTCTCGTGAATGGATAAGAGATTGGCATTACCTAAATGTCAATAGTCATAATTGTAGTCGAACGCTGAGAGACAATATCCCAAAAACTTGCCAACATGATCTGCGTGTGTCCATGAGCAGGATGATTCCAACATTCGCAGACTGTTTAGTAGACTCTGGATAGCACAAAATTATAAGTATCATTAGAGGAAGTTTGAAGTAGAGCACGTAACATTCTCACTCTCCACTTAGCCAATGTTATGTGGAATGCAGGAGATAAAGCCATGGGTTAAGACTTAGCCAAGATTTCAAAAATCAATCCAAATATGCAAGGTGAATTGATTAGCAATTTAATAACTGATCAATGCATGTGCCAAGAGGAGCTTCTCTCTATATCCCGCAGTAATGCACGGGTTGCATACTAGTTCAACCAACCTTGGGTTGGTGATTCGTTAGAAGAAAAGGATTATGTAACTTGTGAACTAATTATAGTCTTTAAATATACATCTAAAACTTGGGATTCTTCCAACAATTTGTAGCTATTACATTGCAAAGGTTGCTTGTCAACAAATGTCTACAAAGCAATCACAAGAACTCATGAAACGGCTTCTATCACAATTCTTATGGTACCAAAGCCATGCCATTTTGGGTAGCTACTTTTTGTTAATTGGGCATTACTCGTGGGCAGTGTGGCTTAATATCCTCTTAGGTCAGCTTCTTCTAATGATTTTCAGCACCTCTCCACTATCTACGGTGACTTTGCTCCAATTTGAAGGGTGAGCAGGCTAGCCATAGCGATTCCTTCATAGCTGCGACCTGGTACTGGGCCAAGTAGCATATTACGAGCTCTATTGTTAACCAAAATTGTATCCTATGCCTGACAGAGATCATTGCTCACCTACAGCTTTGATAGACACATGAATAGTCTCACATCTCGAGAAGTGATGACGACCATCTCAGATTTATATCCCCAATGGCCCTTGCTCTGCTATGATATCTAGTGTCTCATGGTGTTGCTTCTTGCATCTATAATAGGGAAGACTACTTGAGCTTGGTAGGATTGGCTCAAAGCACTGCCTACAAAGGAGAATTACTAGTTTTGGTGCATTATATATATTAATTGCAATCGGGAAGCAAAAGCCATGAGAGCCAACCGTTGATTCGAGTGTGTAAGCTAGTTGCAATGGTTAATGGAAACAGTGAGCAATTTATAGATGGAACTTCCATTAGTCAGCTGGCTCAATTATAAGAAACGATCGTCCTCCATAGCCATTTAGGTGAGCTACGTACAAACTGCGATTTGCCAATGCACAATGGTCAATTGTGAGAAGTGTTATAGATTGAACCATTAAGGAGTAGACTCATTCGGTGAAGAATTCGATTACAAGATCTCACAAAAACAAAGACATCTCTTGGAACACTTTTCCTTTCAGATGTAGAGGAACCACTTGGTGTGGCAAATTACACAAGCTCAAGTCTGGGTCTATCTTTGTATATGAATCTAATGGGAGTTCGATGGTGGTTCTAATGCAAAGTGCTTTTATTGCTAAGGAATTCATCACTCCCCTCACTCAACATGCAAGGGTTCATACATGGGTGGAAGGTAGCAAATGAAGGTTGGAACTCTACTTTGCTAGGCAGCACCCTTCTACGTAATGAGCTCTACGGTTACTTATTCCTTCAAATTGCATGATCTCTGTCATCGTTTAGTGCCTACCAATTCGGCAAAAATTACAGCACCTTATGCCACATGATCTCATAAAATCTCGTTGATCTCTCTGACCTCGTCTACATCCAAGATTACTTCGGTTGGGCTGCAATGACTTTGACACTCGACTTTGACACTCAAATAGTTTGCAAATCAAATCCTCAAGGAGAAGAGCCGCCAATCATATGTTGGAGGTGATTTTCTACTCAACACCCATATAAAGACGTTTCGGCAGAAACAACCATTGACAAACACACGATTTTTACATGGACATACAAAACCTTCTTCTAAGGACGCAATAAAGTGCAGACTTGCTTCATAAACTATTTTCGCATAAAAATATGAAATTTTGAATAGCGCCTTTGGGCTAATAGAGATGCTTACCTAATTTTTTTGAAGCACTATGGTTTGCATAGTTTAACTTGATGTCAATGGCCACGTAAAGAAAACAAAGCTTCTTTGAGTTTGAGGAATGATCTCCCTCCTCCTTATATAATTTTGTGGCATGAAAGCATAGAAAATCATGTCTAGGCTTTTCCTCTCAAAAGCTTATGATGTCAATTTTATAAGGATATTTTGTAGGCCTTTAGATCAAACATAAATCAAGGGCTTATAATTGGGACATGTGTCTCAAGGAGAGCTCAAATAACCCAAACAACACCATGGTTTGCATAGTTTAACTTGATGTCAATGGACACGTAAAGAAAACAAAGCTTCTTTGAGTTTGAGGAATGATCTCCCTCCTCCTTATATAAGTTTGTGGCATGAAAGCATAGAAAAGCCTATCTAGGCCTTTCTTGTCAAAAGCTCATGATTTTGGGTCAATTTTATGATGATTTTTTGTAGGCCTTTAGATCAAATATAAATCAAGGGCTTATAATTGGGACACATGGCTCAAGGAGAGCTCAAATAACCCAAACCTCTCCCTAGGCTACCTGTCGTTTTAAAAACAAAGTAATTGACTTCCACGATTAGCAAGATCGATAAAGTTAGTTCTTGCATATTGGTTAGTGCCCAAAAATTTTGTCCAAATGTGGTCAACCGTGGATTGTAGTACTTGAGTTCATGAGTTGATGCATGTTTTTTTTTTTGTGTGCAAAAAATAGAGTGTATTCATCAACTCCTTTCTATCTGAGGGTACTCTGTCTTGGTTATTGTGCTATCAGTTGATGTATCATGTTGCCGATTGCTCTGATTGCTCACTTGCTGTTCTCTTTGTGGAAGTAATGTCATAGTGCTGCCTGCACTATCAAGTGTAGACTGTAAGTTTTACCAGTTCTTGCATTTCAGATAGGAAAAGAATAAATTGTTTAATTTCATGTTTTCTTTTTTTCAACATAATGTCTTGCACTATTATGTGTTGTTCATTGTTTAAGTTCTGAAAGAGTTTATAATTTTCTTTGTTTTGCATCATGAGTTGTGTTTTGGGTTGACTTTCCTAAGTGTTCCTTTTTTTACTTAAACATCCCATTTCCATACAAATTTTGTGCTGTGTTTTTGGATGAGATTGATCTTGTGTCACCTATTGATGGTGATTGTATTGTTGGTAGTAATTTTTTATTGAATTTTGCTCTATTATGTTCAATGGTTTGCTTGTTCTAATTGTACATGTCATGCCATGTTGGGGTCTCTTTCATTAGTGAGTGTTCAGTTTTGGTGAAAGGTAAGTATAGTAGGCATTCTTCTCTATAGTGGTTCTTGGGGTCCTTATTCTTATTGTAGTTATTAAACCTTATAACTTTTCTTTTGTTCTCTTCTTTGATGAGTTCTTATCCTATGTATATTCGCTTGACAATTGTGCAAGGCAAAGTTGCTGTAGGTGTAGTGGTCTTTTTTTGTATTTAGTGATAATGTCTTCAAAGAGATGTCAGTGCTTTCCGGGTCCATCTTCTCTAATTCCCACCTTCGTTTTAACAATAGTGTGTGCTTATCAGGTGAACAAATGTTTATGTAAGTGTGTCTTCTAGAATTACTTATTAGAGGTATCAATAGCGAAAGATAGACATCTTGTTGAGCGCTTATGTGTTGAGTGTTCATTAGTATTGCGTTTCCTATTTTATGAATGCATTTATTGGCTAGTGCCTTTGATATTATGCTTTCCTTAATGCTTGCTTAAGTGCTTTTTTAGTGGCTTTGTATTCCTTTGTTATGTATGAAGTGCAATAATCAGCAACACTATGTGAGTTTAGGATGAATTGTATGTCAGTGTTTGCTCCCCAAAGTGTTGTTATTGTAGCATTTAAATTGTTTGTGGAAACATCTTTTGGCTCTCTTCTTAAGAAAATTGTAGGTTCATTTATTTTGGAGCTTAGAGTTGTAATATATTCTTGCTCTAATATGTGCACGTGGTGCAAGAACGTGTCAAAGTCCATTGACATGATTGTTGAATCATGCAGCACAGATTCTATTTTCTTGAAAGTTTTCCCATGTTCTGCATTACGTTGTTTTGCTTCAAGTGGCAATAGAAGTTTCCTTGGACACATTGGTAGTCGTGGAATCCAAATCTACATGCGCTTCTCCCTTCTTATGTGCTTATGTGTTTGAATGTCATTGCTTGGTGCCTCTAGTAATGAAGAATTTGTTGTAATCTATCGATCTATGAATGCTACAATTTCTTCATTACATCATGATTTTATTGTTGGTGCATCTTCAATCCACAGAAGGTTGTGGTTATGCTGACTGCCTTGATTTTGTAATTTAGTTACAAAGAAATAGTGCAATACTTTCCCCACAATCATTGAGTCCTTCTGTAGGAGATGTTTCATCGCATTGAACCTGTGTACGTACTATTGATCTACAGCATGGATGATTTTTTTGCATTAGTTTCGTTAATAAGCGAAAGTTTTATATGGCTTGTGAAAGTTTATATGCTTTTATAAAATAAGAGCTTAGTATATTCGCTAGAATTTGAAACTAAAATTAAAAAAAGAGCTAGGTTTAGCCTTTAAGATTATAAAATTATAAATAAAGTCCATGAAAATTTGCCAAAGTTTTATATAATAGATAAATATATTTGGAAACTTTTGCCTACATATTATATATACAATTTAAAAATTTGGGTAGATCTATAGAATTAAGCACCAAAAGATAAGCACCAAAAGAAGATTTGTGCAATCAAGTATAATCTAGTGTTAACATTTAATATTTGCTAGAATGATAATAATGTAGAGGTTTTATCTATTTGAACATGAAGCCGTTTGATATTGCATGAACTGTAAATGCAATCCGTAATCTAAAATACATGATTAATGAGCTCCTATGGTATATGTGATTTTAAAATTGCATTTGAGTCTTTAGATACTTTCCCTATATATATACTTATATAATGATTATTTTCCTTTAATTGCTTCCTTCTTAATTTCCTATGGTTGTTTACCATGTAACTTTTCAATTTATCGTTGTACCTTCTTACTCATTTGGACTCAGTGCAAATGAAAGGTGCTATCTATCTCCACATGCACCTTCAGTTACACACAACACCCACCAAACCACACCCCCTAACCGTTATACACCGCCATCTTGGAGCCATTATGCACCGTTATGCACTGCCACCTTCTAGCTCTTATCCTTACATCCTCGCACTTGCACCTCACCTCTGTAACCCCATTTTTTTGGTGCACTGAGCACTCCATCCTACTCTTTGCCTCCTTTTTTGAAATTCTTGCATCTCTATTAAGCTCCCAACTCCTTTGGTTATGCTTCACTACATCCCAACTTCATCAATCGACTTGCTCTCCTCCTCCTCCTCCTTACCATCTCAAGTGCCTTTCCTACCATGCCTCCTTCAAACAGGTTCTCTCCTTCTACAAACAAACCATCCCTTCATTCAAGCCTATATTTGTGTCCACTTGTAGCTCGGCTATCAGTGCGCCAACTTCCTGTGGGCTTTATTTTCTATGTTGCAGCCTTATCTCCTCTGCAATTCTACTACTTACTCCACATTCAAGGTCGTTATTCAACTCGCAAGGTCTCATTCTTCCCTCTCTTGCAACTGCTAGCACTATGGCCCTCATAGGCAGCTAGGCTATCCACTAGTACCTTGGTGCTGCTGTCCCTTTTCTATGTGTTGATATAGTAGCTACGGCTTTCCGTTGGAGCTTTTTGTCGTAACAACTCCTCTTTTACTTTTAGGTTCTCTTCTGTCTCTTTTTGCTCACTAATTCCTCGCTAACTGTGGTGTCCTATTACTTCCATTTTCACATTGAGCAACCCTTCCATTGTTTGCAGGCTGCTATGCGTAGAGCATGTTCAGAAGAAGAGTGAGCTGCTTCTGAACCAGGTATTTGAATACATGGACACAGATTTGAATAAGTACATGGATCTTCATGGATAGAGTAGTAACGGCACCCGGAATCCATTACCAATGAAACTGATTCGGGTCCATTCAATTGTATTACAGAAGCTCATATATTCGAACTACGTAACGATTTATACTTGACAATTCTGAAAAACAAGTAGTTGCAAAGCTGTGGAATTATATATATAATATGAGACCATGGTGGCTTGCCACGAGCTACCCACTAGATCTTAAAGGAGACCACCTATGGGATCAAATTCTAGAGGTGGGGAGGAGGGCATTCCTTTTTCTAAGGTGTATTAATTAATTTGATTATTTTAATTTGATTATTTTTAGAGGAATGGGTTAAAGTCGACGGCGCTGCCACTTAGCTGGTCATAATATAGGCCGTTGTGAGATATTAGGTTGTGCCAGACTGCAGTATGCTTGGCCTTTGCTCTCATAGATTGCCTTCCTCTTGTCTCCCATGCTTGACACCTTGTTCTTGGATCCTTGTGCAAAGATTTATCTTGGGCTGCTGTTGGGACAAGCATTTCATACTGCCGCTTCAGCTATCATGATGCTTCACCATTTTGTGTAAGTTGGAGGTGGTTTTATGAGTCTCGTTACTCGTGGTGTTCTGTGTCATTATGATTCGTGAATACTTGTGATTCGATTAAAATATGGGCATGATCACGATTCACGTTACGTTGTGTGCCAGACGTTCGCTCATATGCTCAGTGCTCATCTCTTTGTTGCTGTTTCTCTTGAGCCAACTGATGACTGCTCTATATATTTCTTCAGTGGGCTGTGATTTACAACATCTTGGAGCCCGCACCAGTTTTTGAACAGAGCTATATCTAGCTGCAGCGCATATATACCCAGATTCATCATTTTTGGTATGAGAGCATAGCAGTTCCGTGCTTGATTCTAGACAAAGGAAACTATTCGTTCCTCGGAATTCAGGTAAGAGTTTTCTGTCATGCACATTTCTTCACAATCCATGGAGCTTCACGGTGGAATGGGAACCGCAGTACCAGCATCTCTTGAAGCAAGTCTTGACTCTCTGTCGTGAACTCGTGGGGGTCCCTCAGAGACGTGGTATCCTGGTGCTTCATGGACTCGTGGCCTCTGCAATGGCTTTCTCTAGGTCTTGTCCCAAGTTCAAGCCCATCTTGACGATTGTAGCTCGTATCGCTTTTTATACAGTCTGCGATGTGCGTGTCTCATTTTTGCATGCATTTCTTTGGGCCTCTGAGGTTGCCCCGACTTCTGCCTTTGATTAATCACCTGTCTCTCACAAGTCACGATCCGGTCTCTCTCTTTTGCAATGCATGATCTAAGGCTGCATTGATGAAACAAGCTCGGGATAACCGCATTGGCAACTACTTGTGTTAGGAGTATTAGATGCACAGATCGCGCACCACCTTTCATTGACACCACCTTTCATTGAGAGCACAATCCGCACTGCGCAGACATGTGAGTCGTGAGTCATGACCAGGATTCCGATAGTGACTACATCAGAGCTCTTGCTTTTCTTTTTGATATAATAATATATCCACACAATGAACTCCCTCCATCGACCATCCACTGTTGATCACCGCCCCGTTGATTGATGCAGCCCGAATCTTGCTCTCAGCAGAAGGGTCGGTACCCTTCTTCTCTCTCTCTCATGATCCAGCAGTGATGATCTTTTCTGCATCTTTCGATTGGCAATGTCACAATTTCTCGTATGTGAGTGTCCCACTCAGGCATCTCTCCCTCTAATTTTAGACGTGTAGTTTTCTCATCCGATTCGTGTTTTTTTTTGAGCTAGTTCTTTGATTCTTTGAGTCGTTAATTCACTGTATAATCCAAGTGTTGGGGCTGCTATGTTTCTATGTGGTAGTGTATGTAAAGTTGCTTGGTAGTCTCCAAAGTACTGATCAGTGCATTGAAGATGTATTCAGATACATAAATCTGAATTTGTGGCTGCCAACAGGTTGAGCTTTGAGGGAGATTAGGGACTGTTGACATGTTGAAATCAGCTACTGTTGGTTGTTGGTTGTGCCAGGCAAAATCTGGTGAGAACTCAGATCATTGCCTCTTTCTTGGTTCATTCTACAAGCTCATGGATGCCCTTAGCGATTGAAGTTTTTTCTCTACCCTCCAATGATGACGTTCTCTATTAATTTGCATATTTGTAGAGACACGTTGACAAAATTCTCTCTTAATCTACATTGTAGCTTGGTGACGTTCTCTCTTCATCTGCATAGTTGTAGGCTGCTTGTAGAAATATAAACTCATTATGCATAAAAGAAATACAAACTCTTTCGTACATACTACGGAACATTGTCAGACATATGAAGGGGGTAATACACAATAACATTCATGTCATTCCTTGGAAAGAATGGGCATTATCCTTCCTTAAGAAATAGGTGTGTGAGCCATGGCAAAGCTTAACGATCAAGCAGGAAGCTTACCAGATGTGATTCTTAAAATTTGGAGTAGAAGGAAGCACCTTCATTGCTCAACATGCTCAGAAGTCTAGAAAAAAGAAACGAGGAAAACTACTTGTAGAAAGTAGCCACTCTTAAAGTACATAGGAATAAAAGCATACATCCGCATAAGCTAGAATTGTGCAGCATCCTCGAATGACATAAAATGGAATTCAATCTACAGTCTTTGATGAAGAGGAACCTTTTCCAATAGACCCTTATCTATGTCTATTTGAATTTTGGTCTTTCATACACCATAGCCAGTAGCTGTAGAGGATTGACTACAGTACGGAAAGAATTAAGGCTGACATGTAGGCAGCAGATCTGCTGCTACATGGGTAGCAAGTCTTTTTTAATGTATTTATTGGTGCATTGTATAGAGTAAGTTAAAATTAGTTTGGCATGCTTTATGTAGTGTAGTATTATGATTTCAAACATGAAATAAGGGCTTGGTTCAGGAACTGGTGTCTGGTTCCTGCACTCACAAGGCAAGGGGCTAAGAGGCACCACGACCTAGGACCAAGTTTCTTAGATCTAGTTGATAAGTTGAAGAAATGTATGCTTATATATTTTTTAAAAGTTTTTGTTGTGAATATGCATATGCATCATTGTCTGTGATGTGCTCTTTCTTTTTTAATGTATTTATTGGTGCATTGTATAGAGTAAGTTGAAATTGGTTTGGCATGCTTTATGTAGTGTAGTATTATGATTTCAAACATGAAATAAGGGCTTGGTTCAGGAAGTGGTGTCTAGTTCCTGTGCTCACAAGGCAGGGGGCTAAGAGGCACCACGACCTAGGACCAAGTTTCTTAGATCTAGTTGACAAGCTGAAGAAATGTATGCTTATATATTTTTTAAAAGTTTCTGTTGTGAATATGCATATGCATCATTGCCTGTGATGTGCTCTTTCTTTTTTAATGTATTTATTAGTGCATTGTATAGAGTAAGTTGAAATTGGTTTGGCATGCTTTATGTAGTGTAGTATTATGATTTCAAACATGAAATAAGGGCTTGGTTCAGGAAGTGGTGTCTGGTTCCTACGCTCACAAGGCAGGGGGCTAAGAGGCACCATGACCTAGGACCAAGTTTCTTAGATCTAGTTGACAAGCTGAAGAAATGTATGCTTATATATTTTTTAAAGGTTTCTGTTGTGAATATGCATATGCATCATTGCCTGTGATGTGCTCTTTCTTTTTTAATGTATTTATTGGTGCATTGTATAGAGTAAGTTGAAATTGGTTTGGCATGCTTTATGTAGTGTAGTATTATGATTTCAAACATGAAATAAGGGCTTGGTTCAAGAAGTGGTATCTGGTTCCTGCGCTCACAAGGCAGGGGGCTAAGAGGCACCACGACCTAGGACCAAGTTCCTTAGTTGTAGCTGACAACCTGCAGAAATATATGATTATTTATGTTTTTAAAGTTTATGTTGTGAATATGCAGCTAGCATTATTGTTTGGTATGCATGATGTGATGTGATTATTCTTTTTTTAATAACTTGATATCAATTTCATGTATGTTGGGCTATGATAAAGTTGTTCCATTTCTTAGATTTAGAACTATTTTTGAATGCTCTTTTGTTTTGATCCTACATATGGTTTAGGGATGGAAGGATCTAAGCATAAGGCGATTGATTTTGAGTTATCTAAAGGATAGCGGAAGTATGTCAATTAGGTCCTTCGAGATGAGCTTCTTGTAGAGATAAATAACATGAGTGCAAAGGAGATGGAGATGACCATAGAAAGCACTTCTAGATTGCATACTCTAAAGAGCAAAGTTGTTTTGAATACAAGGCATCAAGTAGAACTAGATCCTAACAGGAAACACCTTGTAGGGAACACAAAATGGGACACTGATGTTATGCTATGGGTAGAGAGCAACATTGGGAATGTCTTGGCCCGGTTTAATGAAGCATGCGCAAGGAACCCAACATTTGCAAATGATATTAATGAGGAAAAGATGCATTTATGGAATTCCTTTTGGGCTAAAAATAAGACAAAGGCTATAAAGTCGGATGTGAAAACCATACTAGCTATAAGTTGGGAGAAAAAGTCAGCAATTGCTTTCGGAAGGGTGGAGGAAGTAGCAAAAGGAGAAGAAAGTACAAGGATTTTGAATGGAAAAACACGAGAAGTACAAGGTAGTGATTCTCAAAAGCTACAGATTAGGGGAAGTCATATAAGCAATGTGTCCTTCATGATGTACATAACTGAAAATGAGATCCAAGTTGGTGAAAAGATAGGTTCTGGCACACATGGATTTGTCTACAAAGTACAACTCACAGGTGCTCCAGGATTATTACAGCATATATGCTATGCTAGAAAGCAATATAAGGGTGACATAGGGGATCGTACACGAGAGGCAAGGAAGGAGGCACAAATGCAAATTCGGCATCCTGTGCTTGTTCGTGTTATTGCAGCAACTCCAGAAGAGCCCTTGTGGACTATCACACCATATTTTAATGGTGGTAGCTTGATGGACTTCATGAGAACTTTACCATATGAGCAAGGTAGGTTTAGGCGCTATGTTGACATAGTCCTAAAAAGAGGTAAAGAAACGAAGGCAAGGGCACAAGGAACATTGGAAGATGTTTGCACAAGGGAGCAAATAGAGCAAATTAACTACTTTAGTTCAAATGTGCACCACATTATACATGCACTCATTGCTGGACTAGCAAGGTTACATAAGGGTCAATGGATTCATACAGACTTACATCCTAGTAACATTCTGTTAGATTTCACAGCAAATGGTGCATATAGAGTTGGCATAATTGATTGGGGGATGGCACTAGTTTCTTCAGAGACTAGAAAAGCTTTTAAGGATATGAAGAAGACACCTCTAGAGACTGACCAACAATTTGCACAAAGGAAGCATAAGAAAGAGCAAGAGCATGCACGAAAGAAGTGGTTTGCACCTAAGCTTCAATGTTTTTCTAGGAGAGGTGTGTATAGCCCTCAGTTAGACATATATGCATTAGGATGGATAATTACAGAGATTATACAATTTTGGGAAGATGCAGTTGGGTATTTTGAACAGTCTTGCCACATGCCTGATAGTGCACTATTGAAGTGTATTAAAAAACATGCCTTTGAAAAGATGATGACTGAGAATTCTTTAGAGAGAATAGCACTTATGGATACCTATAGAATCCTATCAACATTTGGATGTAATGCAAGTCTAGCAATGCGACCCCTTGATGAGATGAATGTTGCTTTGAAGCTAGCAACATAGAAAATATACTCAGTCTACCTTTAAATGTTGCTTTGGATGTAATGCAAGTCTAGCAATGCGGCCCCTTGATGAGATGAATGTTGCTTTGAAGCTAGCAATATCTTGTTGTTGTATTCATGTGGTGGACTTATATTCATTTTGTATTCATATAGTAGATTTGTATGAAAATAAATTAAAGTATTTCTTCTCTTGGAAGATGTGTTATACTTGATTTGCAACACACTTGAAGTGCACATAATTTTATAAGGATAAGAATTATTATGCTATTTTTTCAGCATGTGTTTAGAGAAAAGAAATTATGTTCTATTTTATGCTCAACTAATAAAGAAATAAATTTTTAAATAGGTACTTATCATGGGAAGAAAGAAGAAAGTTCAAGCTCTAGAGAAAAATACAAAAATGACATCTTTCTTATTACCTTCTACATCATTGGGCACTAATATAAACATGTTTACAACATCGAGTACACCAGAGAATTTACTCTCAAGTTCATCATCCATGAATCATGAAGCAATTTATGGGACTCTTGAACATGCTCTGGGCACAATGCATCATGCTAGAAATCAATGTTCTAGATCACTACTTAATGATGATAGTTTTAACAAGGATTTGAGTTTTCAAGTCTTGGAAGCAGGGAAGATAGGATCACAAAACTGTAATCAAGGGAATGCAATTGGAATTGAAAATTCATCAGCTGCACATCATTGACAAATAATGAGGTAGTGGATTTAACTGGATTGGAAAGTGGAAAAATGTCAGAAACAGTATCATCAATGTCAACACCAACTGAAGAAGCCATTGAGAATGCATCACAAGGTTGCAACTCTTTAAGTAAGCAGAAGAGAAAGAGAGCTTGGGATATTTGTAGGAATTTTCAAGAAGATTGGGTAGCTAAATATCCTTGGTTAGACATAGAACAAGTGGACACTGGGGATGCACCAAAGTGGGCCATTTGTAAAATATGCACATGGGTAAGGAAAAAGGAGGCACGGTTACAATGGAAGATTGATACGATTGAGAAGCATTGTGGGAAGGTTTACAAGACTGTAGAAGATACAAGTAATGAAAAGAAAGTAATCAAAGAATGGGACAAGGAAAATAACCGCCACTTAAAAAATGAGATTGAGTACAATAAGTTCTTGCTTGCACAAGAGTCTAGCAGAAATAAAAGTGAAGGATCATTGAAAAAGCATTGGGAATGTATCGATGATCAAGTTGATAGAGAAAAGATAGTGCAATTCTCAACTATCATGCAAATATTGAAGCAAGGCCACTCACTGATAGACTTCTCGGGTTACCAATCATATCTTCAATTTTTGGATGTTCCTAATTTGGCAAGCATGCATTGGTCAAGGAGTAGCACAACAGATATGGCTAACCACATGAACCAAGTCATAATTAATGATTTAAAGGAGACTTTAAAACTTGCAGACTTTTTTTTTGTATCATTGGATGAGTACACAGCTGTGGATACTACATCGTGGTTGGGAATGCATTTGTACATGGTGGAAAACAATAAGAGAAAACCATATTTTTTACATGTACACAAACTTGATTCAGAATCCAATGCTAATAACTTAGTGCAAGTCTTGATCCAAGCTTTAAAAGAGTATGGAGGTGACAGATTCTGAGATGGTCAAGAAACTTGTTTGTTTTGCATGTGATGGTGCTTCAATCTTGCAAGGTTGTCGGAATGGTGTCTCTGTACAAATAGAAACAAAATATGCTCCTTACTATGTTGAGATACATTGTATGGCTCATCGCACAAATCTAGCTTACAAAGTTGTGTCCACATTTCCATCAGTACAACAAATTGAGACGTTGGTTAAAAAAAGCTACTCTTACTTTTGCAAGAGTCCAAAAGGATACAATCAATTTAGAGTTATTGCAGAAGCAGTGGGTACAAAAGGGAGGAAGATTTTGAAGAATGTGGATACTAGATGGATATCTCTGGTTCAGCCAGTGAAAAAATTATGGGATGAATACAAGACTTTGGTCTATTTAATGCACATGGAGGTAGAAGAAGAGGTTGAAAAGGCAGATATTTTGTATCATAAACTGACCAACATAGATTCAATATTGGGATTGTGTGGAATTATTCCACTTTTAGACAAAATGAATATGTTGAGTAAAATGTCGCAATCGAAGGATATTTATATCAATGAATATGTCAAGGCAATAAAACTCACTAATTTGAGTATAACAACAATATATGATAAGAAGTCAAGCTCCAGTTTTCAAGACGAGAAATTGTTCAAAGATTGGAAAAGTTTAATAGACCTAGATGGGGATTCCTCACTTTTAACATGTGACCAGGAAGGATATGTTTGCCTTCGTGCAAACAATCAGATTTTCAGGATGACAAGAGAAAACAAACGACACAAAAGACTACAATACATTAAAAAAGAGGCTTTTTTAAAGAAAGTACAAATGGTGAAAAATGCCCTTAGTGAAGTTGCAAGTGCAGTGGTAGATGAGATTAGAAGTAGGTTTCCACGAAATGACCTAATGGAAGCATTTACCATCATATTTCCACATTTTTGGGTCAATGGATCTTATGAAAATATCAAAGCAGGTCTAAAGAATCATTTGGATGCTCTTAAAAAACACTTTGGATAGGACATTGAGATGGACAATATAAAGTACAATGGTTTGTTGGATTTTGGAAAGCTTTATTCACAGTCTTCCCTTTTTGGAGAAGTCATGCACCAGCAAAGTAATTTAATGGAAAATGTTCAAATACAAGGTTCGATGGTTCAGCTTTGGAATGAGCTCTCTCACAGTACATTCCTACAAGATAACATTTCTGAGTACTTTAAGCTTGCAAATTTATGTCAAACCTTTATTCTTGGCTCAGTTGAGGATGAAGGGTGTTTTAGTACTCTCGGTTACTTAAAGAATAAGCTTCGTAATAAGCTAGATGATAACTTAGATCTTAGCTTGACATTATACTCTTGTTCTTATGATGTTAGGAGCTTTCCATATGATAGAGCATTAGCACTCTGGAAGTCAAGCTATAAAAGAAAAGGCTATAATTAGCTTTTTTGGACTATTTAAACTAAACTTTGAGAATTTTCTTCCCCCATTGGATTTGAAGGATATTCATTATCGTTAAACAATTTTATGTTTTGCATACTCTACAGTATCCTAAATGCTAGCTATTTCATGTATTTTGAAATTATGTAAACCGAAAAAGACAGAGTTTTTAATATAACTAGTTTTTAATATATTTGTGAAAATTGAAATGTCCTAGAATATTTAGCCAAGTTTTGAAACAAAAATTATAACAAAAGATATAATTCGCCAATTCTTTGAAACTTTTAAAAATAATTTATGAAAAAATTTGGCAATATATTATAATACTATATTTCTACACCTTCGATAAAAACATCCCTGATCTACAGTGACATGGTCTGATTGGATCATGTCACGTATCTCTAATGGCATTGTTGTTGTTGTAACTTGTGATCCATTGCTTCTAAGTTCTTCCAAACAAGAAATCAAAGGTTCCCACAATCTCTCCATTGTGGAGAATGTTACAAAGAAAGTGGAAGATCCTATTTGCCACACCATTGTGAAGAGATTCTTCTTTAGTTTGTGCTTATAGTCTATACAAGTTTGAAGGAACACTAATTTCTAAATCCAATGTTTGAGTTTAGTCGTCTCTCAATGTTTGTATCACCTATTGCTTCTCTCACATGGAGTGTTGTTTCGTTAAGTTTTCCTTTCATCATGCATATGCATGTTGAAGATAGAACCTAGCGAATTAATATCTTCATCATTTTTAAGTACAAGTTTTCAATGCTTAATGCAAATCTTCTAGCTTTATTTGTTAATTCCCATTGTGCTATGGTTTGATAAGGTGTACATGGTGGGATATTGTACATCCTTGCTTAACCATAGAAGATAGTCAGAAATGCCAACTCCTCACAATGTGCATATTTGAATGTGCTTAGAGGAGTGAATCCTTTAGATGGTGCAACGACGATGGTTTTATCTTCAAAATCAACAATGTTGGCTACTATACAGACCATGAACTACATTATTTGTTTCAATATCATCCTCGATTATAGCTGCTAGCATTAAATTCCATCCTCTTCATTGCTTGCACTTGCTTCTTGGTTTTGCATGTTTTTTATGTGTGTTGTCTAGCTTGTGTTGAGTTTGACATTGTACATTTGGTACAAAGGATAACTCATTAATTCTTCCAATGCTTGAAATGTCAGAGTTGGTCGGACAAGTCCACGCGTGTAGTTGTGATTATATCGTAGCTTTCTTTGCTACCATTACAATTGTGCTATTAGTAATGAATCATGGAAGGACACATTGTGCTCACTCAACATTAGTGAGGATATTAACTACACTCCCACGTATTCCATATTTTCCATCATATGTTATTTCCCTTATGTGGAAAAATGGTATCCTGATCGATAACAATCCAGCTTCTATGTTGTTTAACATAGGCGTGTATGTTGTCTTTGTTGCCATAATCATGTTCTTTATGTTGAGTGTAGGTACCTTCTCATTGCATGCCTATTATGCATAGGATGCATAAAGGATCCTTTTTGTTGATAGAAAATGGTGTGGTAGCAACTCATGGTCTTGTAGGAATGCCACTATGAATGGGATCAGCTGTTGAGATATCGAGCTCCACTCGCGATATGCCAGGGTGACTGTTGTGCATTTATGTCACCGACTTGTTAGTTGGAGATGCGGTTGGTACACTGCCCACGAATAATAGCTAGATGATAGCTATCCTTATCTACTCTAGTTTGTGGCTCAGTTAGTATGCCACCTTAGTTAGTTGAGTTTGGTTTGAGACCCACATATAGGTTCTTCTATTTTCTTTGTACTAGAGTTCTTTTGGCTTTCACAACTTAGAAGAGGAAAACTGTTTTCAGCCTCCACCTTTGTGTGTATTCCCCCAATTGTTCATGTGAGAAAGCCACAAGTGAGACTCCTTCCCTCTCTCCCACAATCTTCACATGGTATCAGAGCCTTGTTCGTGGTAAGGAGCTCAAGAAAGCAAGCCAAGTTCGTGGTGTCCTAGTAAGAGGACCAGTGTTGCTTTTCTATTTCGAGTTTGGGAGCAAATCTCTGCAGGTAGCATAGCCAGAAGTGCAAGAGTGCACTGTCTCAGATTGAGATGCCCTTCGCGGTGTGGCGAGAGCACAGTATATGCTGCGGGTGAGGGCTATGCCTTCAGTGACGTTATTTTTCTGATTCGAGGTCATTTTGGGGCCCGTTTTGGAGACGGAAGTTCTCCGCAGGCACTCAGAAAAAGGCCCTGTTTTTGCTGTGCGACCACTGTTCTGCGGGTCGGTGAAAAGTTGCCGCAGAAATTGCATCGTATGCCTTTGTGCAAAGATATTGGGAGTTGCAGATTCATGCTTGTTGCCTGTTGATGCAAAATCATCACTAGGAAGTGACTGTGTGGTGAAATACCACTTTCGTCAGTTTTGCAGTTCTGCCCGTGTGAGGCAAAACCTGTGTTTTTTGTAGTGACAGAATATTTTGTAGTGTTCTGTAATGGCATCTGATTCTCTTTCACAGATTGTCACTGAAAAGCTTGACAAGAACAACTTCCAGGCATGGAAGTTTAGAATGATGAATTTCTTGATGGGAAAAGGCTATTGGGAGTTCATTACAGGAAATGAAGAAGAACCTGTTCTTCCTAATGTTCCTAGTCAATAGGAAATGCAGGCATTCAAAGGATGGCATGAGAGAGCCAGGAAAGTTATGTACTGGCTGTCTATCAGTATTTCGGACTCCATGATTGTGCATATTCAGGATGCAAGTATGCCAAAGGTGGCATGGGATACTTTGGCAAAAATGTACAGCACAAATATGCAAGCCAGGAAAATGCAGCTCAAGCAGGAGCTGCACAATGTGCAGAGAGAAAACATGAGCATCAATGACTATCACATGAAGGTGAAGAAAATTACGGATGCACTTGCTTCCATTGGGTCGCCAGTGGATGATGACGATTTGGTTTCTGTGACCTTGAATGGTCTAGGAAAGGATTATGCACAATTCCGGACATCCATTGCCGTCCGTGAAAAATTTCTAGATTTTGAGGAGTTGATTGCTCTTCTAATTTCTGAAGAGCAAAGAAATGGGGGTGCATCTTCTTCAGTAGGAACTTCAAAAGAAACTGTCTTCTACTCAAATGCTGGCAGAGGTAGAGGCAGAGGTAGAGGAGGCCGATCTACAGGCCGTGGTAGAAATCAGAATATGCAGCAAACGCAAGAAAACCAGTCCTATGCAGGAGGACGTGGTAACTCTAGAGGCAGGGGGAGCCAAAGAGGCCGTGGTGGATGGCAGAGAGGCCAAAATGCAAACAGCAATGTTGAATGCTACTATTGTGGCAAAATGGGTCATATGGCTAAGGACTGCTATAAAAAGCAGAATGACATTATGACTGGAAAATTGCAGCAAGGCAATTATGCATCTTCTAGTAGGCAGGGTGATGACAGAAATGAGCATCTATTTATGGTGCAACATATGACCAATTCTGTGACAAGTGCAGAAGAACGAAATGATGTGTGGTATGTTGACTCAGGTGCATCAAACCACATGACAGGTCATGCAGAATGGATGCAAGATGCAAGGAAAATGGAAAAACCAGGATTTGTGGAGACTGGTGATGATACTGCACATCCTATTGTGCAGATTGGCAAAATTCCTTTGTTTATGCAGGATGGGAAAAAGAAATACTTGTCTGATGTATTTCATGTCCCGAACATCACCAAGAACCTGGTTTCTGTTGGTCAGATGGTTGAGCAGGGCTTGCAGGTCAGATTTAATCCTCATGGATGCTTTGTTGAGGATATGAAAAATAATAGTCGCTTGATAGCAAAAGGAAAGAAGAAGGGCAGGATGTTTACGTTGGATGCGGACATGCCTGAATTGAGTGCAGCAATGTTTGCACATGGGACCGGTGTAGTTGCAGATATTGATATCTGGCACAAACGCATTGGTCATGTTAATATACAGTGACTTAAATCAATGCAAGCCCAAAATATTGTTGCAGGATTGCCTAAATTCAAGGTTGCAGAAATGCACAAGGTTTGTGAAGCCTGTCAATTTGGAAAACAGGTAAGGAAACCTTTTCCTAGGCATGTTCAAGAGAGTAAAAAGCCATTGGAATTAATCCACTCTGATGTGTGGACTACAAAAGCTGCATCTATTGGAGGCTGTCACTATTTTGTCACATTTATTGATGACTTCAGCAGAAAACTATGGGTGTATTTTATGGAAAAGAAAAGTGAAGTGTTTGGACACTTCAAAGCTTTCAAAGCTATGGTTGAAAAAGAAACAGGCCTGCAAATAAAATACCTAAGGTCAGATGGAGGGGGAGAGTACCTCTCAAATGAGTTTGCAAGGTTCTTGCAGGAGCATGGTATAAAGCAGCAATATTCATGCAGTCATACCCCACAGCAAAATGGAATTGCAGAAAGAAAAAACAGGCATATTGGAGAGGTATCTCGGGCTATGCTAAATGAAAAAGATCTACCAGATTATTATTGGGCTGAAGCAGTTGCTACAGCAGTCTATATAATGAACAGGACTCCCATTGCAGCAATACATGGCATGATGCCAGAGGAGATGTATACTGGTAGGAAACCAGATATTTCTCATTTGAAGATTTTTGGTTGCATTGCCTATGTCCATGTGCCAGATGAGTTGAGGTCCAAGTTGGATCCAAAAGCTGAGAAGTGCGTCTTTATTGGTTATTCTCTGCAGCAGAAAGGGTATAGATGCTATAACCCTTCTACACGTAAGTTCACAATGAGCAGAGATGTTGTTTTTGATGAGATGAGCAGCTGGTATAAACTAGTAAATGTGATGATTGATGTAGATGCACAAAATGGTAACGCTGCACAGAATGCACAGCAGCAATCACAAAATATCAGTGGACCTGGAGTGTCCTCTATCAGTGGTTCACATACTTCACCATGGAGAAGCAGATTGAGATCAGGAGAATCCCCTCAAAGCAATGCAGAGAGTGGTACGCAGGTATCACAAAAAGGAAAAGAGAAGGTAGATCAGCCCATGTTTGATGTGAATGCAGGTCACTCTTGTGTGGATGGTGAATCCAGTGGCTCAGAACAGAGCATTGATGATGAGTTGGGTATTCCTTCTGTTATCACACCTAGAGTAAGGAAGACTAGGGATGTTTTGAGAGCACCTAGAAGTGAGCCTATTTTGCGTAGGTCTACCAGGGTTAGGTATCCTATGGATAGGCTGAAATATGATGGATTTATAGCCATTCACTATGCCTATATGGTCAAAGTGATACAGGAACCAGAACCCACTTCTTTTGAGCAAGCCATGGGAAATGAAAAATGGGAGAAAGCCATGGATGAAGAAATGGATGCCTTGGATGCTAATGCTACATGGGAATTGGTGCCTTTGCCTAAAGACAAGAATGCAATTGGCTGTAAAAGGGTTTATAAGATCAAGCACAATGCAGATGGTTCTGTGAATAGATACAAGGCAAGATTAGTTGTCAAGGGGTATGCACAGACATATGGCATTGATTATGAAGAAACTTTCAGCTCGATTGCAAGGATGGCAACCGTAAGAGTAGCCATTGCTATGGCTGCATCAAAGGGATGGTCTTTACATCAGATGGATGTAAAGAATGCCTTCTTGCATGGTGATTTGCAAGAAGAGGTCTTTATGGAGCAGCCAGCAGGTTATGTTCATGCTATTCATCCTGAGTTTGTTTGCAGGTTGAAGAAAGCCTTGTATGGCTTGAAGCAAGCACCTAGAGCATGGTCTGACAAGATAGGACAATATCTTGTCACTATTGGCTTTCAGATTTCCAAGGCAGATTTCTCACTCTATGTGAGAAAAACAGAGAAAGGGATTATGCTACTGGTCATTTATGTTGATGATTTGATCATCACAGGTGATAGTGATGAAGATATCCTTCATGTGAAAATGCTATTGAGACAGAAGTTTGAGATGAAGGATTTGGGAGAGCTGCGTTATTTCTTGGGCATTGAGGTGATTAGATCACCAAGTGGGATACAGCTCTTGCAGAGGTAGTATGGATTGGACATGCTATCCAAATATGGGATGACAGGCTGTAAGCCTATTTCAGTTCCTTTGGAGCAGAATGTGAAGCTGAGTGCAGATGCAGGTGAGCTTCTGGAAGACCCTACTATGTACAGATGCATAGTAGGAAGTTTGATTTACATGACTATTACCAGGCCAGATTTGAGCTATGCTGTTGGGTTGGTAAGTCAGTTTATGCAGGCTCCAAGGAAACCGCATTTGGATGCGGCTAGACGCATACTCAGGTATGTGAAGTCCACATTGTAGTATGGACTATGTTATGAGGCTGGGGTTCAGATACAGTTGCATGGATACACTGATGCTGATTGGGCTGGTAGTATTTTTGATAGGCGATCTACTAGTGGATATGTGTTCTCTTTTGGGAGTGCTGCAGTCACTTGGAGCAGCAAGAAACAGCCTACAGTTGCCTTGTCGAGACAGAGGCTGAGTACAGAGGTGCAGCAATGGCTGCATGTGAGGTAGCTTGGTTGCATAAGCTACTCTATGATATGCATCAGTCTACAGATGGGCCGGTTGTCATTTATTGTGACAACATGAGTAGTATACATTTGGCAAAGAACCCAGTCTTTCATGCCAGAACAAACCACATTGAGGTGCATTATCACTATGTGTGGAAGAAGGTTTTACTAGGTCTTATTGATCTAGTTTATGTCAGCACAATGGATCAGGTAGTTGACATATTCACAAAAGCATTGGGCACAGAGAAGCTGCGCAAGTTCAGAGACCTGCTTGGTGTGCAAGAATTGGGAGAGAGTTGTAGCTCTCCCCCGGTCATCCATGATCACGTCAACTACTTTCGCAACCCAAAACTTCATGTTCTCATGTTCATCATCCGATGGTCGAACTGCAACAAAACAATGGACATCTATGTCTATTTGTGGCATAAACTCTCTCTTCTTGGGTCCACAATATGGACGTGAGAGCTCGAGGGGGAGTGTTGAGATATCGAGCTCCACTCGCGATATGCCAGGGTGACTGTTGTGCATTTATGTCACCGACTTGTTAGCTGGAGATGCGGTTGGTACACCACCCACGAATAATAGCTGGATGACAGCTATCCTTATCTACTCTAGTTTGTGGCTCAGTTAGTATGCCACCTTAGTTAGTTGAGTTTGGTTTGAGACCCACATATAGGGTTCTTCTATTTTCTTTGTACTAGAGTTCTTTTGGCTTTCACAACTAAGAAGAGGAAAACTGTTTTCAGCCTCCACCTTTGTGTGTATTCCCCCAATTGTTCATGTGAGAAAGCCGCAAGTGAGACTCCTTCCCTCTCTCCCACAATCTTTACATCAGCTTCTTAAGTCTATTATTGAATGTTAACGTTCCACAACAAATGCATGCAAACTTTGGAGAGTCTCTTATTTTGTTCTTGTAAACCTAACAGTGATAGATGGGTTGCCTTTTCCTTTTTGAGCTCTCCAGTGCATTGAGTCACCATGATTTGGCATAGCAACATTCTTAATCGGCGATACAAAATCCATCATTTGATTGGTTGTGGTGTAATTTGTTCACCACAACCGACCACAAAATGTTTTGTTTCCTTCATTTTCATTGTGAAGGCACATGCAATCTCCTTCGTTGGTAGATGTGGATACATCGTAATCAAGTTGTGCAATTTTGCCTCATCATTTGGACTCCAGATATTGTAATGTCGTTTCTTTGTTCTCTTGAAAAGTGGGGATAAAGTTGGTGGCTACTATGTATCATCTAGAAGTATAGTGTGTGTTTCTTTGTTCTCGAGAGTGCAAATACATTTTATGGTTGCCAACTGTGATCCGTCATATTTAAGTATGTTGTAATTGACTTGCAACAAAGCTGAAAATATTGTAAGGCAATAAAAAAGGATTGTTCTAGAGCTTGAGGAAACATATGTTGCGACATGTTCTCTTGTAATGTCTTGTTAACTGTGGATACAAAACACTCTTGCAAGCAATAACCATAGGCTTATAGATGAACTTGTGGACGATCCTATGGAGTTGAATAGCATATTCAATAATGACTCATAGTTTTTTGATGGAGTCAACTCAATCAAGCAGTTGATGATGTTAGTGTTTTGGGTGTGTTTTTCATTGAACCTCAAGTTTGTTCTTTCAGTGTTGTAATCATCAAAGCTCTCAATGTAGGCCCCTTGTGCACATTTTGTTTTGTTTTGTTTGTGTTTGGGGAAAATGGAGTTATTGTTGGGGCGTTTGTGGTTTCATCTAGAATGGATTGTGTGGAGGGGTGTTTTAATGTCTTCCCTGTATGCTTTCTATCTTACACAACTTGTCTCTATCTTGTTTCAGAGATATGGAACGCACACCCATTTCACTTGAAAACCTACTCAAGCAATTATAAACTATCAATCTTGACGATGCAGCTATAGTAACATATGCTTTCACTTGCTCATACATGATATTAGGTTCAACTTGCCTATTAAGCACTCTTGTAATAAAAAAGCATGGTGTCATTGATATTTTTATTGTCTTTTCTATCGAGTTGTAAAGTACATGGATTAATGAATCATAAGTTCTTGAAGAAATGAACTCTAAGATGCACTTAATGATGTCAGTATTGTGGGGGTTCCTTTGATTGAACTTGATTACTTTGCTTAAGTTGTACTCATCCCAATTTGTAGTGAGTTCAATCTTTGTTGTATGTTTGATTTGTGTTATAATGAATCATGAGTTTACACTCTCTTACAATATGGGGGGACTTTCTGATTGTTGACAAGAATGTAAAGTGAAAGTAAAGATATCTCAATGTTAACACCCATGTCAAAGAAAAAGGGGACTTTATAAATATTCAAGTCCTTTTGAAACGGATTTTAAGGTTCCTCGATATCAACACCCACATCAACTGAATGTGCAAATGAAAATAACGTAGAGAACAACTTTTATTTCAATCCAAAAATGCATCTACAGGGCAAGATGCCCTCATCACCAAAAGGAAATAGATACTGCAAAAACATATCAAATCAATCTATGTGGAAGGCATGGAGCCTCCATGACTACTACTAATCCATGCAAAGGAAGAAAAATGTGTGGATGTCGCATGTCATTGAGGGTCGAAAGAAATGATGTAGCCGGGACTATTGATGTAAAACTACCAATGGGCTTCAACTCTAGCAGCATTGAACAAACCATAAGAAATGTCCTCATATAACTCCAAGAACGTAGTCTGCATCCACATGTGGGCCCACGATCTAAACTAGAACATCGGATCCATATTCAAGTAAAAGCCTCCCTTTCAATGAAGGGACTTGCACAACCTCTTGGATGGCATCACAATTGTAGTAGTAAGGGTGGCTAGAGTCTCTGTTAACATGATCACCCCCGCATAAACCATATTGATAATCCACAAGTTGCCCATTTACATTCATGAATTGCAATATGCCATAGACCTACTACACATTTTTTAGACAGATGATTAGTTTAAATCTCTTTTGTGTCATGAAAGCAAATAAAAAAACAATTACTATGTCCCATAGCCAAGCTCAGCAATCTGACCACTAAATGCTTGCTTGCGCTCCTCTCACTTGCGTCCCTCTAGAACCTCCGCTAGGATTGTAAAGTCATATACACATAAAGTATTTCAAGCACACAATGTATGAAAAATTCTATAATGTGTACATAACAATCCCATTCTCTGTGAACTCATGAGTCAATCAGGTCTGAATACTCTACAAAGAATTGAAGTCCAAAATAGACATAGTTTGGAAAGCCATGGTGATAGGATCTCTACAAGCTTTCATGCAACCCTAAGTATAAAGAGCAACCGGTTAGCTTAAATGGACCATGAGTTGTTTTAAATGATGGTGCACCTTTGAAATTAGAGGGTGTGGGGGTTAAAGGTCACTGTGCCTTAACCCCAGTTATGTACAATACTCAAACACATATATAAATGAATGAAAAAGAAGATTAGGGTGGTTCTGCACCCACCAAAAAACTTGTGTGGCTCTCTGTCTCTCTCTCTCGCTCTCTCTCCCTCTTCCGTTCTTGCTTCCGTTGAGAGCACTCTCAACTGGTATCAGAGCTCGGGTGATCTAGCTGAGCGTGCGTGAATGCTTGGAAGCTCAGCAGCTCTGTGGGAGGAAGGAGAAGCTTTGTGGGAAGCTTTGTGGGTGACTTTACTTGCATCCGAGTGTGCAGAGACCTTGGAGAAACCTTTGGAAAAGTCACTTTGGCTTTACGAAGTGGTTTTGAGAGCCTGTTAAGAGCTTTCAAAGAAAAAGTCGTTTTTTGAGCTTTTCCCTGTTCCGTTCGATGACAGAGACTCCGTATTGACTTGTGGAGGCAACTATTGCTTGCTTTTGGTGTCCACATTACTTCAGGAGCTTGGAAACACCTTCATTCTTGAATCTGGGATCATTTCAGTGGATTTCTGACTCACTGTGTCAGTTCCTGCGTTTTTTGCCCGGGTGTTGGAACTCAAGTTTGGAGCAACCATTTGCAGATCTGTCAGTTCCGGTGGACTCAGGAGGTCCTAAAACTTCTATGTTGCTCATCATTCGCACTCCGGTGGAGTTTACAGATAGCTCTGTTTCCAAAAACGTTTTTCAGTCCGTGTGTTGGACCCAGTGATTGAGGCCACGGTTTCCAAAACCGTCTGTCCCATTGCGTTCCGGATGCCCAAAAACCCCTACCTATCAGTTCTTGCGTGATTCAGTGGAGGATTTTCAGAGTTATAAATCTCTGTGTATTCGATTTCATCTCTCTGTTATGCATTTTTCATACTAAGGTTTTGAAACCTTAGATTTATGCCACATGGCAGTGGATAAGTATTGACTCCCATTTCTCACTCATCGGTTGGGATTTTGGAGTTCTGGCAGAAGAGAGATATTTGCAGATTTTCTTGCTGAGTCCGATTATGCAATGGCGCCCATGTTTTGAAGCATCTCTGGTTGTATTTTCAGTAGCGCTCATTACCGTGGGACTATGATTTCTTGAGCATACCTTATGCAGATCACTCTGGTTGCAGTTTGAGCAGTGTGCGCTCATTCGTGGTATGCATTGGGTTGCAATGGATGATTTATAGGCCATTTGGATGCATTGCGGTCCTTGTTGGATGCGCTGATAGGCCCAAATTGCCTTGTGGGATGCTATTTTTTATGGACGCTTTGCACATGGATGCTATTTTAAGCTGAGGGACAGCTTTGACACATTGCAGGTGATGCACTGATAGTGCTATGCTCTCTTGGATGAGACATTATTGATGCATATGCCAGTGGACAGTGTTTATGCTTGAGTCATTTGGCACTTATTGGCATTTTCTTTTGGGCCAGATTTGCTCATATGGATGCATAGTATATGCACATGAGTCAGATGCTTTGAGCTTTGAATTTTGGTGATATTTCACTCTATTGTGGCATACACATTTGGGTGCACCTGGTATTTGGTGTGATTCTCTCTTGCAGGCACTAGCATTTGGGATTTTGCTTTATTTGCATCATGGCATCCTCTTCCATGCCTGAAAAGGAGTTTTTCAGCATTAAAAAGTTTGATGGGACAAACTTTTCTTTGTGGAAAGAACAAATAAGGGATGTGCTTATTCAAAAGAAGCAGATTAAACCCTTGGCAGGGATTGAAGCTAAGCCTGCAAATATGTCGGAGGATGATTTGAATGAGTTGGATGCATTAGCAAAGTCTACTATTAGACTTCATCTTGCAGAGTCAGTTTATTTCACAGTAGTAAATGAGCAGACTACGGAAGATTTGTGGAAGAAACTGTGTGCCACTTATGAAAAGGAAACTGCCTCTAATAAAGTTTACCTCATGAAGAGGTTGTTTGAGTTGCAGATGAAGGAAGGGGTCTCCATTGCTTCTCACTTAAATGAATTCAATATTATTTTCAGCTAGCTTCAGGCTCAGAAAATGAATTTTGATGCGGAGACTAAGGCAATATTTCTCTTATGTTCATTGCCATCCTCATGGGATACCTTCCGTACAGCTGTCAGTAACTCTGCACCTGGTGGAGTACTGAAATTTGATGATGTTGTGGGTAGCTTGTTGGCCGAGGAGATTAGACGGAAGTCTATGGATGGCAACAAGCAGGATGCAGCCTTAAATGTGCAAAGGGGTAGATCAAAGTTCAGGGGGAAGTCCCAAGAAAGAGGGAAGTCTCATAGCAAATCCAGGGCATGGAACATTGAGTGTTACCACTATGGCAAGAAGGGCCATATGAAAAAGGATTGCTACAAGCTAAAAAGAGAGCAAAAGGATAAGAAAAAGAATGCAAATTGGGGTGCAAATCAAAAGGAAGAGAGTCCAAGGGAGGACAAAGGAAAAGTGAAGATCGAGGAAATCAATGCAGTCACACGTGATAGTGACAATGATGTTCTCTTCATGTCTAGTTTATCTGCAGAGTTGCTTACCACTTCAGATGATGCATATTCCCAGGATTGGATCTTGGATTCAGGTGCTTCATTCCATGTTACTCCCCATAGGGAATGGTTCTCCACTTATGATAGTGGAAAGACAAGTTGTGTGCATCTTGGAAATGACTATGCTTGTGACATAGTGGGAGCAGGTGACATAAAGTTTTCTTTTGCAAATGGGTCTGCATTTGTTTTGAAACATGTGAGACATGTGCCTAAGTTGACCAAGAGTCTTATTTCAGTGGGTCAGCTAGATGATGCTGGTTTTCACACCACTTTTGGCTTTCAAAGTTGGAAAATTCAAAAGGGCTCTATGCTTTTGGCCAGGGGTGCCAAGTGTGGGACTTTGTATCCCTTACATGTATCAGGGGTATTTGATCATGTTGTTGCAATAACCGAGCAGCCAAGCACTTCTTTGTGGCATTGCAGGTTGGGGCACATGAGCCAGAATGGAATGAAACTCTTATGCCGTTTGGGTTATGTACCGCATTTGAGTTTCTCTGATTTTGAATTTTGTGAGCACTGTCTCTATGGGAAGCAGACTAAATCAGCCCATAAAAGAAGGGGAAAGAAAGAGTTTGAAATGCTTGATTTGGTGCATTCAGACGTATGTGGTCCCATGCCTACACGGTCATTAGGCGGGGCTGAATACTATGTGACATTCATTGATGATGCAACTAGGAAAGTGTGGGCTTATGCTATAGCTCGGAAGAGTGATGTGTTCCAGGTATTTCAGAAATGGCTGGCCTTGGTTGAGAATCAGTCAGGTAGAACGCTTAAATGCCTACGGACTGACAATGGTGGAGAGTATCTCTCTCATGACTTTCAGCATTTCTGTGATACACGTGGGATTAAGAGGGAGCTCACATCCCCTCGTACTCCAGAGCAAAATCCAGTTGCAGAAAAGATGAATCGTACCATTCAAGAAAGGTTGCAATGCATGCTTTCCAATGCAAGTCTTTCTGGTGGTTTTTGGGCTGAGGCAATGAAGACTGCAGTGCATGTGATCAATAGATCACCTAGTAAGAGTTTGGATGGTGGTATTCCTGAAGAGGCATGGAGTGGCAAGAAGCCCTCTTACTCTCATTTGCGTATATTTGGGTGTGAGGCATATGCACATGTGCCAAAAGAGCTTCGAAAGAAGCTAGATCCTAAGTCTAGGAAATGCATCTTTCTAGGTTATGGTGAAAGTGGAGAGATGGGCTATCGTCTCTGGGATCCAGAAGCAAAGAAGATCATACGCAGCCATGATGTGGTATTCAATGAGAAGAAGATGCATAAGGCACCCATGAGGGATGTGGAAATGAGGAGAATCACTTTCCAGGATGTGAATCCACCTGCATATGTTGATAGACAGCAAGCTGTCCATGCACCAAATGTGCAAGAAATGGTGCCACCAAGTACTCCCACAGGTATACAATCAAGGGTAGATGATGAATCATCTATTGGTGGAAATGATGAGCCAAATGTGGCTGATATGCAAGTGGGACAGCAAGCTGAAATGCCATTGAGAAGATCATCTAGAGTGTCTAGACCGCCTGATAGGTTTGTTCCAGGGGTAGACTATGTGATGCTTACTGATTGCGGGGAGCCTTCTTGCTACAGAGAGGCTATGATGCGTGAGGATCAATGCAAGTGGGAGTATGCTATGCAATTAGAGATGAGTTCACTTATGAAGAATAAGACTTGGAACTTGGTTTCTTTGCCACATGGAAAGAAAGCATTGCCATGTAAATGGGTCTACAAAATGAAGGTCACAGGTGATGATGTGCCTAGATACAAGGCCCGTTTGGTTGCTAAAGGGTTCAAGCAAGAGAAGGGTGTGGACTTTGATGAGATATTCTCTCCGGTTGTGAAGATGACCACACTTAGATGCATGCTTGGACTAGTGGCAGTAGAGGATATGGAGCTTATGCAAATGGATGTCAAGACAGCTTTCTTGCATGGGGATTTGCATGAGGAAATTTACATGGTGCAGCCGGAAGGCTTTGAAGAAAAGGGCAAAGAGCATTTAGTTTGCAAGCTGAAAAAGAGTCTCTATGGTCTTAAGCAAGCACCTAGAGAATGGTATCAGAAGTTTGATGCTTTCATTCGGTCCCAGGGTTTTAGAAGGAGTGAAATTAATCACTGCCTCTACACTAAAAGGGCTAAGGATAGTAGCCTGATAATCCTGGCACCATATGTGGATGATATGCTATTGGCTAGCAAGAATACTTATGAGCTAGATGCATTAAAGACCAAGTTGCATGAGGCCTTTGATATGAAGGATTTGGGATTTGCAGGTCATATTCTTGGTATGCGCATCATGTGGGGTTAAAGGTCACTGTGCCTTAACCCCAGTTATGTACAATACTCAAACACATATATAAATGAATTTAAAAAGAAGATTAGGTTGGTTCTGCACCCACCAAACTTGTGTGGCTCTCTGTCTCTCTCTCTCCTTCTTCCGTTCTTGCTTCCGTTGAGAGCACTCTCAACTGGTATCAGAGCCCGGGTGATCTAGTTGAGCGTGCGTGAATGAATGCTTGAAGCTCAGCAGCTCTGTGGGAGGAAGGAGAAGCTCTGTGGGAAGCTTTGTGGGTGACTTTACTTGCATCCGAGTGTGCAGAGACCTTAGAGGAACCTTTGGAAAAGTCACTTTGGCTTTACGAAGTGGTTTTGAGAGCCTGTTAAGAGCTTTCAAAGAAAAAGTCGTTTTTTGAGCTTTTCCCTGTTCCGTTCGATGACAGAGACTCCATATTGACTTGTAGAGGCAACTATTGCTTGCTTTTGGTGTCCACATTACTTCAGGAGCTTGGAAACACCTTCATTCTTGAATCTGAGATCATTTCAGTGGATTTCTGACTCACTGTGTCAATTCCTGCGTTTTTTGCTCGGGTGTTGGAACTCAAGTTTGGAGCAACCATTTGCAGATCTGTCAGTTCCGGTGGACTCAGGAGGTCCTAAAACTTCTATGTTGCTCATCATTCGCACTCCAGTGGAGTTTACAGATAGCTCTGTTTCCAAAAACGTTTTTCAGTCCGTGTGTTGGACCCAGTGATTGAGGCCATGGTTTCCAAAACCGTCTGTCCCATTGCGTTTCGGATGCCCAAAAACCCCTACCTATCAGTTCTTGCGTGATTCGGTGGAGGATTTTCAGAGTTATAAATCTCTGTGTATTCGATTTCGTCTCTCTGTTATGCATTTTTCATACTAAGGTTTTGAAATCTTAGATTTATGCCACATGGCAGTGGATAAGTGTTGACTCCCATTTCTCACTCATCGGTTGGGATTTTGGAGTTCTGGCAGAAGAGAGATATTTGCAGATTTTCTTGCTGATTCCGATTATGCAATGGTGCCCATGTTTTGAAGCATCTCAGGTTCTATTTTCAGTAGCGCTCATTACCGTGGGACTATGATTTCTTGAGCATACCTTATGCAGATCACTCTGGTTGCAGTTTGAGCAGTGTGTGCTCATTCGTGGTATGCATTGGGTTGCAGTGGATGATTTATAGGCCATTTGGATGCATTGCGGTCCTTGTTGGATGCGCTGATAGGCCCAAATTGCCTTGTGGGATGCTATTTTTTATGGACGCTTTGCACATGGATGCTATTTTAAGCTGAGGGACAGCTTTGACACATTGCAGGTGATGCATTGATAGTGCTATGCTCTCTTGGATGAGACATTATTGATGCATATGCAAGTGGACAGTGTTTATGCTTGAGTCATTTGGCACTTATTGGCATTTTCTTTTGGGCCAGATTTGCTCATATGGATGCATAGTATATGCACATGAGTCAGATGCTTTGAGTTTTGAGTTTTGGTGATATTTCACTCTATTGTGGCATACACATTTGGGTGCACTTGGTATTTGGTGTGATTCTCTCTTGCAGGCACTAGCATTTGGGATTTTGCTTTATTTGCATCATGGCATCCTCTTCCATGTCTGAAAAGGAGTTTTTCAGCATTAAAAAGTTTGATGGGACAAACTTTTCTTTGTGGAAAGAACAAATAAGGGATGTGCTTATTCAAAAGAAGCAGATTAAACCCTTGGCAGGGATTGAAGCTAAGCCTACAAATATGTCTGAGGATGATTGGAATGAGTTGGATGCATTAGCAAAGTCTACTATTAGACTTCATCTTGCAGAGTCAGTTTATTTCACAGTAGTAAATGAGCAGACTACGGAAGATTTGTGGAAGAAACTGTGTGCCACTTATGAGAAGGAAACTGCCTCTAATAAAGTTTACCTCATGAAGAGGTTGTTTGAGCTGCAAATGAAGGAAGGGGTCTCCATTGCTTCTCACTTGAATGAATTCAATATTATTTTCAGCCAGCTTCAGGCTCGGAAAATGAATTTTGATGCGGAGACTAAGGCAATATTTCTCTTATGTTCATTGCCATCCTCATGGGATACCTTCCGTACAGCTGTCAGTAACTCTGCACCTGGTGGAGTACTGAAATTTGATGATGTTGTGGGTAGCTTGTTGGCCGAGGAGATTAGACGGAAGTCTATGGATGGCAACAAGTAGGATGCAGCCTTAAATGTGCAAAGGGGTAGATCACAGTTCAGGGGGAAGTCCCAAGAAAGAGGGAAGTCTCGTAGCAAATCCAGGGCACAGAACATTGAGTGTTATCATTGTGGCAAGAAGGGCCATATGAAAAAGGATTGCTACAAGCTGAAAAGAGAGCAAAAGGATAAGAAAAAGAATGCAAATTGGGGTGCAAATCAAAAGGAAGAGAGTCCAAGGGAGGACAAAGGAAAAGTGAAGATCGAGGAAATCAATGCAGTCACACATGATAGTGACAATGATGTTCTCTTCATGTCTAGTTTATCTGCAGAGTTGCTTACCACTTCAGATGATGCATATTCCTAGGATTGGATTTTGGATTCTGGTGCTTCATTCCATGTTACTCCCCATAGGGAATGGTTCTCCACTTATGATAGTGGAAAGACAGGTTGTGTGCATCTTGGAAATGACTATGCATGTGACATAGTGGGAGCAGGTGACATAAAGTTTTCTTTTGCAAATGGGTCTGCATTTGTTTTGAAACATGTGAGACATGTGCCTAAGCTGACCAAGAGTCTTATTTCAGTGGGTCAGCTAGATGATGCTGGTTTTCACACCACTTTTGGCTTTCAGAGTTGGAAAATTCAGAAGGGCTCTATGCTTTTGGCCAGGGGTGCCAAGTGTGGGACTTTGTATCCCTTACATGTATCAGGGGTATTTGATCATGTTGTTGCAATAACCAAGCAGCCAAGCACTTCTTTGTGGCATTGCAGGTTGGGGCACATGAGCCAGAATGGAATGAAACTCTTATGCCGTTTGGGTTATGTACCGCATTTGAGTTTCTCTGATTTTGAATTTTGTGAGCATTGTCTCTATGGGAAGCAGACTAAATCAGCCCATAAAAGAAGGGGAAAGAAAGAGTTTGAAATGCTTGATTTGGTGCATTCAGACGTATGTGGTCCCATGCTTACACGGTCATTAGGCGGGGCTGAATACTATGTGACATTCATTGATGATGCAACTAGGAAAGTGTGGGCTTATGCTATAGCTCGGAAGAGTGATGTGTTCCAGGTATTTCAGAAATGGCTGGCCTTGGTTGAGAATCAGTCAGGTAGAACGCTTAAATGCCTACGGACTGACAATGGTGGAGAGTATCTCTCTCATGACTTTCAGCATTTCTGTGATACACGTGGGATTAAGAGGGAGCTCACATCCCCTCGTACTCCAGAGCAAAATCCAGTTGCAAAAAAGATGAATCGTACCATTCAAGAAAGGTTGCAATGCATGCCTTCCAATGCAAGTCTTTCTGGTGGTTTTTGGGCTGAGGCAATGAAGACTGCAGTGCATGTGATCAATAGATCACCTAGTAAGAGTTTGGATGGTGGTATTCCTGAAGAGGCATGGAGTGGCAAGAAGCCCTCTTACTCTCATTTGCGTATATTTGGGTGTGAGGCATATGCACATGTGCCAAAAGAGCTTCGAAAGAAGCTAGATCCTAAGTCTAGGAAATGCATCTTTCTAGGTTATGGTGAAAGTGGAGAGATGGGCTATCGTCTCTGGGATCCAGAAGCAAAGAAGATCATACGCAGCCATGATGTGGTCTTCAATGAGAAGAAGATGCATAAGGCACCCATGAGGGATGTGGAAATGAGGAGAATCACTTTCCAGGATGTGAATCCACCTGCATATGTTGATAGGCAGCAAGCTGTCCATGCACCAAATGTGCAAGAAATGGTACAACCAAGTACTCCCACAGGTATACAATCAAGGGTAGATGATGGATCATCTATTGGTGGAAATGATGAGCCAAATGTGGCTGATATGCAAGTGGGACAGCAAGCTGAAATGCCCTTGAGAAGATCATCTAGAGTGTCTAGACCGCCTGATAGGTTTGTTCCAGGGGTAGACTATGTGATGCTTACTGATTGCGGGCAGCCTTCTTGCTACAGAGAGGCTATGATGCGTGAGGATCAACGCAAGTGGGAGTATGCTATGCAATCAGAGATGAGTTCACTTATGAAGAATAAGACTTGGGACTTGGTTTCTTTGCCACATGGAAAGAAAGCATTGCCATGTAAATGGGTCTACAAAATGAAGGTCACAGGTGATGATGTGCCTAGATACAAGGCCCGTTTGGTTGCTAAAGGGTTCAAGCAAGAGAAGGGTGTGGACTTTGATGAGATATTCTCTCCGGTTGTGAAGATGACCACACTTAGATGCATGCTTGGACTAGTGGCAGTAGAGGATATGGAGCTTATGCAAATGGATGTCAAGACAGCTTTCTTGCATGGGGATTTGCATGAGGACATCTACATGGTGCAGCCGGAAGGTTTTGAAGAAAAGGGCAAAGAGCATTTAGTTTGCAAGCTAAAAAAGAGTCTCTATGGTCTTAAGCAAGCACCTAGAGAATGGTATCAGAAGTTTGATGCTTTCATTCGGTCCCAGGGTTTTAGAAGGAGTGAAATTGATCACTGCCTCTACACTAAAAGGGCTAAGGATAGTAGCCTGATAATCCTGGCACTATATGTGGATGATATGCTATTGGCTAGCAAGAATACTTATGAGCTAGATGCATTAAAGGCCAAGTTGCATGAGGCCTTTGATATGAAGGATTTGGGATTTGCAGGTCATATTCTTGGTATGCGCATCACGCGTGATCGAAGTAGGAAACTCCTTTGGCTTTCACAAAAAGAGTATGTTACAAAAGTATTACAGCGTTTCAATATGGAGGGGGGGAAGGCAGTGAGTACTCCATTGCCTCCATATGTGAAACTGAGTCATACAGATAGTCCCAAATCAGATGAGGAGAGGGCCATGATGGCCAAGGTTCCTTATGCATCAGCAGTTGGGAGTCTTATGTATGCTATGATAGCTACTAGACCAGACATTGCATTTGCAGTGGGAGTTGTTAGCCGGTATATGGCTAATCTAGGAAAGAGGCATTGGGAGGCAGTTAAGTGCATCATGAGGTACATGAAGGGTACCAAGGAGATGTGCATTTGCTTTGGTAAAGGAGACATGCGTGTACTTGGGTACACAGATTCAGACTATGCAGGGAATGTGGATAGTAGGAGATCCACTTCTGGTTATGTGTTCACCTTTGCAGGTGGTGCAGTGTCGTGGATGTCTCGTGCACAGAAGTGCGTGACTTTGTCTACCACAGAGGCTGAGTATGTTGCAGCCACAGAGGGTTGCAAGGAGGCTATATGGCTTGATCGGCTAGTGCAAGATTTGGGGATTCATACAGGTGTACCGACATTGCATAGTGATTCCATGAGTGCTATTCAGCTAGCACGGAATCCGGTCTTTCATGCAAAGACCAAACACATTGAGGTCAGGTACCATTTCATCAGGGAGGTACTTGAGGACAAGCGCATAGAGCTTGTCAAGGTTCATACAGATGATAACCCTGCAGATATGCTGACGAAGAGTCTACCTAGTCAGCGGTTTGAGTATTGTCGTGTATTGATGGGCATTGGATAGTATGCTCACTGGTTGTTCTCCCTTAAAGGCACATTGTCCTTTAAGTGGGAGGTTGTGGGGTTAAAGGTCACTGTGCCTTAACCCCAGTTATGTACAATACTCAAACACATATATAAATGAATTTAAAAAGAAGATTAGGTTGGTTCTGCACCCACCAAACTTGTGTGGCTCTCTGTCTCTCTCTCTCCTTCTTCCGTTCTTGCTTCCGTTGAGAGCACTCTCACATCACGCGTGATCGGAGTAGGAAACTCCTTTGGCTTTCACAAAAAGAGTATGTTACAAAAGTATTACAGCGTTTCAATATGGAGGGGGGGAAGGCAGTGAGTACTCCATTGCCTCCATATGTGAAACTGAGTCATACAGATAGTCCCAAATCAGATGAGGAGAGGGCCATGATGGCCAAGGTTCCTTATGCATCAGCAGTTGGAAGTCTTATGTATGCTATGATAGCTACTAGACCAGACATTGCATTTGCAGTGGGAGTTGTTAGCTGGTATATGGCTAATCCAGGAAAGAGGCATTGGGAGGCAGTTAAGTGCATCATGAGGTACATGAAGGGTACCAAGGAGATGTGCATTTGCTTTGGTAAAGGAGACATGCATGTACTTGGGTACACAGATTCAGACTATGTAGGGCATGTGGATAGTAGGAGATCCACTTCTGGTTATGTGTTCACCTTCGCAGGTGGTGCAGTGTCGTGGATGTCTCGTGCACAGAAGTGCGTGGCTTTGTCTACCACAGAGGCTGAGTATGTTGCAGCCACAGAGGGTTGCAAGGAGGCTATATGGCTTGATCGGCTAGTGGGAGATTTGGGGATTCATACAGGTGTACCGACATTGCATAGTGATTCCATGAGTGCTATTCAGCTAGCACAGAATCCGGTCTTTCATGCAAAGACCAAACACATTGAGGTCAGGTATCATTTCATCAGGGAGGTACTTGAGGACAAGCGCATAGAGCTTGTCAAGGTTCATACAGATGATAACCCTGCAGATATGCTAACGAAGAGTCTACCTAGTCACAGCGGTTTGAGTATTGTCGTGTATTGATGGGCATTGGATAGTATGCTCACTGGTTGTTCTCCCTTAAAGGCACATTGTCCTTTAAGTGGGAGGTTGTGGGGGTTAAAGGTCACTGTGCCTTAACCCCAGTTATGTACAATACTCAAACACATATATAAATGAATGAAAAAGAAGATTAGGGTGGTTTTGCACCCACCAAAAAACTTGTGTGGCTCTCTGTCTCTCTCTCTCGCTCTCTCTCCCTCTTCCGTTCTTGCTTTCGTTGATCACTGCCTCTACACTAAAAGGGCTAAGGATAGTAGCCTGATAATCCTGGCACTATATGTGGATGATATGCTATTGGCTAGCAAGAATACTTATGAGCTAGATGCATTAAAGGCCAAGTTGCATGAGGCCTTTGATATGAAGGATTTGGGATTTGCAGGTCATATTCTTGGTATGCGCATCACGCGTGATCGGAGTAGGAAACTCCTTTGGCTTTCACAAAAAGAGTATGTTACAAAAGTATTACAGCGTTTCAATATGGAGGGGGGGAAGGCAGTGAGTACTCCATTGCCTCCATATGTGAAACTGAGTCATACAGATAGTCCCAAATCAGATGAGGAGAGGGCCATGATGGCCAAGGTTCCTTATGCATCAGCAGTTGGAAGTCTTATGTATGCTATGATAGCTACTAGACCAGACATTGCATTTGCAGTGGGAGTTGTTAGCCGGTATATGGCTAATCCAGGAAAGAGGCATTGGGAGGCAGTTAAGTGCATCATGAGGTACATGAAGGGTACCAAGGAGATGTGCATTTGCTTTGGTAAAGGAGACATGCGTGTACTTGGGTACACAGATTCAGACTATGCAGGGCATGTGGATAGTAGGAGATCCACTTCTGGTTATGTGTTCACCTTTGCAGGTGGTGCAGTGTCGTGGATGTCTCGTGCACAGAAGTGCGTGGCTTTGTCTACCACAGAGGCTGAGCATGTTGCAGCCACAGAGGGTTGCAAGGAGGCTATATGGCTTGATCGGCTAGTGGGAGATTTGGGGATTCATACAGGTGTACCGACATTGCATAGTGATTCCATGAGTGCTATTCAGCTAGCACGGAATCCGGTCTTTCATGCAAAGACCAAACACATTGAGGTCAGGTATCATTTCATCAGGGAGGTACTTGAGGACAAGCGTATAGAGCTTGTCAAGGTCCATACAGATGATAACCCTGCAGATATGCTGACGAAGAGTCTACCTAGTCAGCGGTTTGAGTATTGTCATGTATTGATGGGCATTGGATAGTATGCTCACTAGTTGTTCTCCCTTAAAGGCACATTGTCCTTTAAGTGGGAGGTTGTGGGGGTTAAAGGTCACTGTGCCTTAACCCCAGTTATGTACAATACTCAAACACATATATAAATGAATGAAAAAGAAGATTAGGGTGGTTCTACACCCACCAAAGAACTTGTGTGGCTCTCTGTCTCTCTCTCTCGCTCTCTCTCCCTCTTCCGTTCTTGCTTCCGTTGAGAGCACTCTCAGAGGGAACGGAGGATGAACATCTACATTGAAGCTATTCTTAGGATAGTCTCAAGAACATCACAATTGACAAATCAATAGATAGACATTGAAAAATATATAATGGGAGACTTTGAAAGATATGTCACTAGGGTGAGTTTCTTAGAGATAATGGTAAGGTTGCTAGTGTTAATAAGGTTGTGCATAATAGCAGGAAGGGCAACTACATTGAAGCCAGAGATAGTTATTTTAAAGGTTGTCCATATTTGAAAACACAGGGAAGGGAGGATGGACACCCCCATTGAAGCATCTTAAGATAGCCAAGACTATCATTGATAGATCAATTTAATTAAGGGAGACATTGAAGAATATGTGATAGTAGACTTTGAATAATATTTAACTACAAGACTTTAAAAAATATCAAAATGGAAGGATTCCTTCAATGGATAGCAGAATCATCATTCACCTAGAATGGCTAATGCAACCTAGGTCTTTTGAAAGTTATGAAGTCTAATGTTAAGGCAAGCCATAGCATTAAGGAGTACTAGTAAAAGAAGAATGCACAACTGCACGTGGGCACTACATCCTAAAATAGTGGCAAGTAATGCTTTTGGATGCAAAGAGGATGCATATAATTTGTTTATTGCATTGGGTTATTAGAAGATAGTTTTATCATGAAGGTAACATTTTTTTAGAATGATCTCCACAAAACGTAGCCCAACTCAGTTAAGTTTTTGAAAAAATTACATGTGAAAATTCACAAAGGAGAACTATAGGGAGGTAGTGCCAATAATCATGAAATGATAAGGTCAAATTAGCTTACCCAAAAGGAAGTAGCAATGAAGCCAAAGGACCATAAAGAAATGCATGAAGTTATAACAACAAACATGCCCTAACATGAGACAATTGACAAGGGAAATGAAAGGAGCTACAATATGTTGTTATAACACCACAAAGATCAAAGAATTTACACCAATGAAGATACAACTATAAAGAGCTAAGGAACTAGAAGACTATAAAATACCTCTATCATGATGAAAGATATGTGAAATAAGATTCTTGTGGAAGCACAATTAGAGATGTTCAAAAAGGATTATTGAGAATGATGGTCCATCACCATGAAAAGGCTTAATGCTAATAGATATAAATCACATTCATAATCTAGTAATGGGGCCCCCTTTACGGTTCTAGTATGGGTAGAATTAAAAAATATTATTAAAAATTAATGGTCCCCCTTTATGGTGCTAATAATGGTAGAATAAAAAAATATGATTAGACAATCTTTCAGTTGACAAAGGTGTAACAACTTCAAATAGCTAAGACCTTGTTGCTTACACCAAACATTGTTGACTAACTTTGACTACTTATATGTAGGTCGAGATATATTGTTAAATTGAGGTAAGATGCTTATGTTTTTGTTATTGCCATTATTTTATGTGTGTTTTTTATAAGTTTTTTCAAAAGTGTGGAAGAACTACAAGAGTAGGCAAGCGGGGCCTAAAGTTTTATTGTTTCCATGATGAATCTTCCATCTATATCATGTCCTAAAATGTAACCTAAAATACATGTATTGATGATTTAGTTTAGCAAATGATGATGTTATGCAAAAACTGTAAGAAAACAATACACCTATGCTCAACAGATAACAAGATCTCGTATGCAAGAGAGAAGAGCAAATAGTAAGGAGAATCAAAAAATTTGATTACTGTAAAACTGATACAATAGAAGGCGTTGCCTCCCAGCCGTGTGCTCCTATGTGAGAAGCCTTGATGGCATGCTGGAAATAGTAGAGGACAGAGGCTAGATGCTAAGGAATTAGGGTTGTTGTAGCCAATGATGATGATGAGCTTCACGGGCTTGCTCTTATATAGCCACCAGTCATAGTCAGTTAGACACAATTGGGAGACCGACCCAGTTAGCCATTTTATGACCGACTGGAGGTCGGTCCCGAAATAGGTCCCCGACCACATGTTAGAACCGTTCACGGCCCAAAGCCATCTGGGATCATCTAGGGCTCCAAATGAGCCCCGCAGCCTGAGAGTGGGTTGCCCCATAAAATGCTCCATTTAACCTCAGTGCAGTCAGTCATGGGATGCCTTCCTGCACTTGCATGTAGCCTAGTTGGTAGTGTGCCAACTCTATCTGAATCCAGCCATCAGGCCACACATGGCCCCCATCCGGTGTCCAAACCAGGACCTACCGGATAATCAAGCTACTTAAATGCCTTCTCCTCATATGGGGGGCTTACAAGTAGAGTTAGTTGGTTCCTGTGTAGTTACACGGACGAGAGTGGAGCATTGATATCTAACACCCCCCCTCAACGTTCATCTGTAAGTGAACTTACTTTTTTGGCCCAATGCCAAGTTGATGAAGATGCCTCTCTAGCAAGTCTCTTCCAAGAGCCTTTGTGAAGATGTTCGCAACATTCTTTATAGTCAGATAGCACACCAAGTCGACCTCTCCATCCATGATGAGCTTGTGTACAAAGTGATATTGAATCTCAATGTGTTTTGTGTGAGCGTGGTACACCGGGTTCTTGGCAATTGCCATGCAACTTTGATTGTCACATGATAACTGCGTAGGCTTGTTCTGCACTGCACCCATGTCCCCTAAAATCCTCCTTAACCACACTGCCTCACAAGAAGCAAAACATGCTGATTTTGTACTTAGCCTCGGTAGAAGAAAGAGCAACTATAGGTTGCTTCTTGCTGACCCATGACACAGCTCCAAATCCAAGTGAAACAATAACCTGTCACTGATCTCTTGCTGTCCACGTCTCCTGCCCAATCCGAGTCACAGAATCCGATCAAGATGTTGCCCTTGGTATAGGTGATGCCATAATCAAGTGTGCCTTTGATGTATTTTAGCACCCGTATCCCTGCCCTCCAATGGTTCTCCTGGGGCTTATTGGAAAACCTGCTTAGTAGAATCTAGCACAAAGGTGCATACGAATTCTCCCACCAAAGTACGATGGTCTTGTTATGGCACTGAATACGTAGAACAAAAATCCACCCCTCAACTTGGAGGATTTTAGCACGATGCTTTTGAACGAGGAGATGCATCAAAAGACGAGGACTAGAGAAGATTCGGCCTTCTCAGTTGGATCAAAGAAAGGTAAGGGTAAGGACTCTGGTAATTCATCTTCTTCTGATGATAAAAAGAGAAAGAAGAAGATCAAGTGCTTCTATTACAACAAGGCAGGGCACAAGCAGAATGAGTGCCGAAAGAAGGTTGCAGATGAGAAGAATGGAGTAAAGAAAGAGTCTAGCAACAATGCGCAGGCAGTACCAATAGAGTTGTTCATAGCAATTGAGGAGATTTGCATGGGGGCAGTTCATGTACATGCAGATGAACCTTGGATTATTGATAGTGGTGCATCGTGCCACATGACCAGTCGGAAGGATTGGTATACCTCCCTACATTTGGTAGGGAATGACATCCTGGTAGCAGTCGACAATGATGCAAAATGTCCAACAAAAGGAAAAGGTACGATTACTCTCAAGTCAAGTGGAGTTGTAAAACCGTTGTCCGATGTTCTTTATGTGCCAGATATCAAGAGGAACTTGTTGTCTGTTTCTGCGATCACGGATTGGGACCTCAAAGTTCAATTCGATAAGAATGGCACACAAATTTTGGATCTTCAAGAGAAGGTCATTGGTAAAGGTACACAACGCAACAACATCTATGAACTCTTAGCTTTCAGTGCTCGAGCCAATGTGAGCAACACTAAGCTGTGGCATGAGAGGTTTGGTCATCTAAACCTTAGTTCTTTAAAGGAGATGCATAAAAGTGAAATGATTGCAGACCTACTAGAAATTACAGATCTACCCAATGTATGTGAAGCTTGCATGATGGGCAAGTAGCATCGGCAGCCCTTTCCTAAAGAGGCTAGTAGTGCAAAAGTTCCTCTAGAGCTCATTCACATAGACCTCTGCAGAAAGATGGAGATGGAAGCTTTGGGTGGTTCCTATTACTTCATGATGCTGATCGACAACTACAGTAGAAGGATATGGATATACTTCCTGAAGACTAAAGATGAGGCTTTTAGTAAGTTCAAAGAATGGCATGCAATGGTCGAGAAAGAAACAGGAGGAAGGTGAAGAAGTTGAGATCAGACAAAGGTGGTGAGTTCACATCAAGTGAATTCGAAAGTTACGGCAAAAGTCACGGGATCAAGAGGTAGAAACCCCCGCCACATACGTCATAGCAAAATGGAGTAGCAAAGCGCAAGATGCACATCATCTATGAAATGGGCAGGAGTATGATGAAAGGGAAAGATTTGCCAAAGACTTTTTGGGCTGAAGCATGTAACATGGTAGTTTACCTTCTGAATCGTAGCTACACGAAGGCTGTGAATGGCATGATGCTAACAAGACCAAATGGGAACCAAAGAGTCAAAAGTGTATTTTCTTGGGCTACAGTGAAGAGGCGAAGGGTTACCGTCTCTATAATCCTGTTACCAAGAAGGTAATAGTAAGTCGCAATGTGGTCTTCTCAGAACAACCACATCAATTGGAGGAGGATGCTTCCTTCCCAAACAACGAGGACCAGGATATCCATACAATACAACCACCAATAGTAGACCAAACTCCCCCAATGGTGCTTAGGAGGATTCAAGATAAAGAAGAGGAAGAAGAGCCTGTAGAACCACAACGGCAATGGCCATTCCTGAAGTGGGTAAAGCAGCATTTGGATGGCAGAGAACCTCTAACCATTGAGGAATCATCTGAACACCGCTGGTCCAAGAGATTAGAGGAGCAAAGAAGGGCATAGGGACACTTGGTCAACTACGCTTTGATGACAGAGGTGATCTGTGCTGAAGAATCCAAGTGTCTTAAAGAGGCACAGGGTAATGATAGGTGGATGGAGGCTATGCAGCTGGAGTATGGCTCCATAACGAAGAACAACACTTGGGACCTTGTGGATCGACCACCAAAACACAAGGTCATTGGCACCAAGTGAGTGTAGAAGGCCAAGTACAAGTCCGATGGCACGTTGGATAAGTACAAGGCTCGGCTCATGGCAAACGGATTTGCACAAATACATGGTTTTGATTATTAGGATACTTTTGCTCCCACAGCTCAACTAACCACAATTTGTAGTGTTTTGGCTTTAGCAACACAGGAAATTGGCCCATGTTTTAGATGGATGTAAAATCTGCCTTTCTGAATGGAGATCTCAAGGAGGAGGTATGCGTGGAACAACCACCAGGTTTTTTGATCCCTGGTTCAGAAGGTAAAGTCTGTAAACTAAAGAAGGCACTTTATAGGATGAAACAGGCCCCACGAGTGTGGTACCAGTAGATTGATGCCTACTTTCAGCAAAATGGGTTTAGGAGGAGCCCATCTGATGCAAATTTGTATATTTACAGAGAAGGAGGTAGGTGTATGATCGTGGTCCTTTATGTGGACGACCTTGTCATAACAGGGAACCATGAAGAGAAGATCTCATAGACAAAGCAGTTGCTAGGAAGAGAGTTTAAAATGATAGACCTCGGATTGATGCATTTCTATTTGGGGATTGAAGTTTGGCAAGAGCCAAACAGATCTTCATCTCACATCTGAAGTATGCTGGAGGGATACTGAAGGCATTTGGCATGGCTGAGTGCAAGACAATTGGCACCCCTATGGAGGTTGACGTGAAGCTCTCAAATGAGGATTCATCACCACTGGTGATGAAGCGAAGTACAGAAGGCTTGTGGGCAGTTTGATTTACTTGTGCAACATGTGGCCAAACATCAGTTTTGTGACTGGCCACTCTTGAAGTGGTGGCTCATCAATCACCTCATGGTGGCTAGCACTTTTGAGCCCTTTTTATTTTCTAGTATCTCTCCACCCCTGGTGATTTCATAATATAGGTCCTCAGGTGGGAAAGGAGGAGTCATGGGAATGGTAGAGCTAGAGTGAGGGGTGTTACTACGAGTGCTTATGGAGCAAGGAGTAGAAGAGGGATTGGGAGAGGGCAAGGGATTGTACTGGGTCTTATGACCAAGTGGAGACCTATAGGATGTGAGTGTGATGACTCATCTACATCTCCCAAGTCACCACAATAGCCTCAACCCTTCCTACTCTTCCTTCCCTTATGATGGGTATGCCTAGGTGATGACCCCTCGGTCGAAGGGGCTAGATGGGACAGCTGTCAAAAGTAGGTCCTACCATTGGTGTAGGAGAGGGAATAGCTAAGGTCCTCTGGGATAGTAGAGAGAAGAATCTTGCTACCTCTGCATATCCAAGAAGGTTTTGGTTACACTATATATAAGCAAGCCGTGTTTGTGCATGTTCCCTCAATTCCTTCTTGCTAAAATTTCTATACATTGCTAATACTCCATCTTCAACCTTTGCTGCAAATGGCTCAATGACCTGAGTTTCACCTAGCTGCCACAATGGCCAGACCACTCCAAAGCATCTCTTAACAATTGCTTTCCTGATCCATTCTACCCACAAGCTGCTCCAAGATGGCTTTTGACTCACATAATAGACTCTCCTCCTAGCTTCTCAACTACTTTCAGTTGCATGCCCTTAGGCTACCTACTAGGACAACAAGGTGCTGAGATCTTTGGACGAAACGTCTACTTATGCTCGAGGGTTTTCTTGTCATTTGGATAAGGGTGAAACTGTACTTGCCACTTGTGCAACCAATTGATGGTGATGCCAATCCTAGTCATCTGATTGCGTAGATTCTTCACCCTAGTGATGAACTTCTTTGCCATTTCAGACTTAGACAGTTTCTTGTTCGTGAGTTGAGTCTCCAGATTCTAAATCCATGTCTAATTCGTGGTCTCATACTGATTTTTCAAGGCCATCCATGCCTCCTCTGCTGTGGTGACATGTTGAATTAATGCCATGATAGAATCACTTACACTACAGACAATAGAACACATCGCATCTGCATTTCTTCTTGTCCATGCGAGAATCTCTGATCTACAGTTGGCACTCTCTACTGTCCTGCATTGGCTGGATCTGATCTCGCAACCGACTTCACGTCCACCCTAGTAGCAGTATCCCAAAGCTCATATGCGCTTAGGATGGTCTTGATCTTGAACTTCCAGAGTGAATAGTTAGTGTCGTCCAACTTTTTGCTTTCACCGAACGGTGGGATTCGTAGTCTTGCGGGCTGGGCCATCTCTCACAATCTGCTCACAAATAGAAACACACTACCAAATCTTCTTACTAGAGCCCAAGCTCTAATACCATGTAAGAAAACAATACATCGTCTGTGCTCAATAGATAACAGGATCTCGTATGCAAGAGAGAAAAGTAGATAGTACGAAGAATCAAAAAAATTGATTACTGTAAAACTAATACAATAGATGGCGCTACCTCCCAGCCATGTGCTCCTATGTGAGAAGCTTCAATGGCATGCTGGAAACAGTAGAGGATAGAGGCTGGATGCTAAGGAATCAGGGTTGTTGTAGCCAGTGATGATGATGGGTTTCACAGGCTTGCTCTTATATAGCCACTAGTCGTAGTCGGTTAGACCCAATTGGGAGATCGACCAAGTCAGCCCAAAACGACCAATTGGAGGTCGACGAAGGCCACCGACCACACATTAGAACCGTGGCGTAGAATAGAGCAACTAACCTACAGTCTTCGTTCGGCCTAGAGCCATCCGAGATCAAGGGCCCTAAACGAGCCCTGCAGCTTGAGAGTGGGCTGCCTTGGGAAATGCTCCATCTACCCTCAGTGCGGTCAGTTATGGGATGCCTTCCCACACTTGCATGTAGCCTAGTTGGCAGTGTGCCAACTCTATTTAAAGCTGTCCAGCCATCAGGCGCCCCCATCTGGTGTCCAAACCAGGACCTACTGGATAACTGAGCTACTCAAATGCCTTCTCCTCATATGGGGGGCTTACAAGTAGAGTTAGCTAGTTCCCGTGTAGTTACATGAGAGTGGAGCATTGATATCTAACAAAAACTACCTTGGTTTGATGTATAAGAGCCTACTAGGAGAGTTAGTGGCTTATTAAATGTGTAGATATTTTCAATCCTTTAATTAAGTATATGGAGGAGTTTAAGGCTTGTAGGTGAGGACAATCCCCTCTTAACATTTAAGAGCCTATGTAGTATTATCATTTTAGATTGTCATTGGACTTGGAATAAATAACATTAAATGTAAATGAGGGTCCTCTCAGCATCCAAAATAATCTGAGTAGTAATTGTATATAGTTGTTGGATTTGGAGTGAATAGTACTAAATGTACAAAAGGAAGGTGTGGGAGGTGTGTTTGTGTGTGCATGTGCATGTGCATGCACATGTGTGTGCATGCGTGACATACATGCACAAGTGCATGCATGCATGGCTTCTATAGTTTAATAAAACTACCATGGCATGCATGCTTGGCTCCTACAGCTTAACAAAACTACCATGGCATGTCTTCTAATGCCAAACCATTCTATTAAGAACAATTTGAACTTAGCAATACTATTGGGAATGAGGGTGACTGAATAGTACAGAGGGTCTCCCTAAGTCTATTCATACTAAGACTCAGCTCACATGATGACATTCCATGTTACCACTCTACTATGCACAACTATGTAGTACAATTTACACTTTTGGATACCCCGTCTTAAATTGCACTGAGGGTGGAGCTACAATATTTTTATTTTTGTGGTTTGCTATAGTTTTGTAAGAAAAGAAGACTTGGAAATATCAATTTAGAGAAGATTATCTTTGTGACTAGGGCTTGATATGTAGTTGAGTTGCAAACAAAATGGCAAAAGTTGATCAAAAGTAATTGCTCCTCTTTCCCTCTTAAGTTGCAAAATTAATTTCAAATAATATTGTCTTTGGAGACTTGGCACCAATATGATGTTGAGTTGTGAATTTTTTTGCTGACGTTGAGCAATTCAATTTCTCATCTTTGTTAGCTTGCAATCTAGGGTAAAAAATTTCAACGTGAATAAATTTGTGTTGAGGAAAACAGGATAGGGTTCCATCCTTCTCTTTTATCATAAATCCAAAATGATATGCTTCTAGATATCGTGGTACCTAGAGCATGATTTCTCTTACTAATTGGTTCCATGACTAGTAGATGAAATACGATTATTGTTGCTAGATGGCTCCATTAGTGATAAGTTGAGGACAAGAACCAAGCTATTGGTTTTCCATACACACTTGCAATTTTGTACTCTAATGACTATGATAAGTGAAATTTTCCATGCGGGCAATCATGTACATTGGTAATGTGACATGAAGTTGGGGGTAATGAAAATTCACACATCTCTTAGCTTCTTGCTCTTCCCAATCTTAATAATACAAACCCTTATCACTTACAAAGAGAGATGAAGAAAATATTTTCATGCAAAGAAAACCACAACATATCTTTCTCCTTGCTTCCCTTAGAGGAGAATGAATATGGTAACATCCCAAGTGATGTTGTAGTCTAGCATCGAGAGAACAAAAGGATCCGCAGAGGCCATTATCTCACCAAGCTGGTCGGCACCAAAGAGAAGAGCGATGCACTATTGGAAGAAGATCTTTTGGCTTAACATGGCATGAATTGATATATATCTAGGGGCTTGAAGGGGCTGATTTTTCTAGATGGGTAAATTCTAGGGAAACATGGGACCTCCTTTACAGAAGCCTCTAGAAATGGCTCAAAATCATTCTACAAACTGCTAGAAAACACACAGGTCTATAACTTCCACCAACAAATTGATATCAGAAATTAAAGTACATACAAGGATGTGCCTTAAAGTGAGCTTCATATTGATATAAATTTCGTTGAAAATAGATAACTAGTTGAAGAGATATGGATAGTTTACTGAAAGGGGGTATAAACTACCATAGAAATAAATAGTCATACACAAAGACTCATAACTTCTTGTCCTAGACCCAATGCAAAAAACTAATTAGAGCTTCATGCTGATATAAGTTTCATTAAAATCGAACCATTGAGGAGAAACTTATAGGCCAAATACTGACAGGGGGTCTAACTGCTATATTAACTGCCATCTGCCCATGCAGATTTTGCCTAAGTAAACTACCCCCTCAAGGCTTCACAATTATTAATGATCCAATACCCCTAGAATTAGACTAAAAGAGAGGAAGAAGCTTGCATGGTGGCTCAGGAAACGGATGGACCATGTGTGCATAGTGAGCGGCCGAACAAGAACTACTTTATAGACTTGAATAGAGAGAGAAAAGAATATAGGAATGGAGATTCAAGGAAAATGATAAGAAGTGACTTTCATTACAAGAGGGAGTGAAAGCTCCAAGACTACTCATAGAGAGAGAATAAACTAGAGAGAGATGGACTCAAGAGTCTACATAAGAGAATATCTACAAGAGGGAGAGAAGGCTCATGGAAGAGGCTTGAGGAGACTAGAGCTATAACAACATGAGGCCTAATGGTGGAAGAGATGATGAACCAGGAAGAGGAGGGCTCCTTTTATAGAGATTTTGTCACCCTCCTTGACCCATTTACAATTGCTACTTGTAGATTCTTTTCCCCATCAATCACATAAGCCCTTATGTCACCATCCATGTCCTTTTTGGCTACTCTTGCCATGTGTTCCAACAATCCATTTGTTTTCTCAGCCAAGCCATTACATTGGGGATAGTATGGCATAAACATGCTATGATTTATCTTTAGCTTATGCACCACATCTTCAATTAGTTCATTTCTAAAAGAGTTTCTCCATCAGTGAGATTTTCCAAAGGACAACCAAGCGTGAACAAATTTGATCAAAGAGAAATTTTGCAACTGTGCTTGCCTTGCTATTGACTGTGGCCTTGGCCTCTACCCATCGAGGCGCATAATCTGTGGCCACCAATAAATAATGCTTGCCTTGAGATAAGCGAGGGAGTGGTCCTACAAAGTCTAAATCCCACCTCTCAAATGGTCCATATGCTGGAATAGGCTTCAAGGGCCCAAGAATCAACTATTGCCTTCCAAACTTTTGGCATACTTTACAAATTTGACACCATTCATATACATCCTTGTGGAGGCATGGCCAAAAGTAACTTGCATTAAGAATTCTCTTAGCTGTGCTTGTTGAAGCAAAATGACCAGAGCATTCATGACACATTTCTAGGATTCTCCTAGTCTCCATGGGATGAACCACCCAATGGAGCACCTTGTCTTTTCCCAATTTATAAAGAATGTCATTAACAATAGTATAAGAACAAGCCTTCCTTACCAATATCTACTTTTGTTGTGGAGTTAACCCTCAAGGAAACATGCCTTCTTCCACATATTGCTAAACATCTTGCCGTTCTGGCCATCCAGTGTCTACTAAAGAAAACACTCCCCGGTCTTGTACTACAATGGCTTGAGTAGCTGACTCATCTTCCCTTTGATTTTCTTTTCTATTTATATGAACAAACTTGCAAAAATCAAATTGAGTACATAGTGCCATAGCCTTTTGATTAAGCTCCTTCAAATGAGGACTTCTTGTCTTGTAATGCCCTTGCATTTGCTTTATAATAAGCTAAGAATCTCCTCTTACTTTCAATTTTTTAATGTGACTTTGAAGACAACCCTCCAAACCAAGAATCAAAGCATTATACTCAATTGCATTATTTGTTGTGATGCCTGGAAGCTCTTGTCCTCTTGCCCACATCTCTTGACCTTTAGAATTCATCAAGACTATCCCTCGGCTCCTTGTTGGCGTGAAGGACTAAAAGCCTCATCAAAATACAAGACAAAAGCTATTGGTGGTGTCTCCCTTTCATCACTAATGTCCTCCTTATATTTCTTTTCTTCTCTTAGATCCTGCCGTCCTGTGAGCCAAATCTGCCATCGTGGACCTAGTGGTATTTTCAGTGACAAAAGAGAAAGAGAACTCTTGAAGCTCTGACAACCATTTTGCAAATCTCCCCCCAGGGTTAGGCTTGTGAACTAGATATACTAACACAGACTAAGAGATAAGGAAGAAAAATGGTCGAGGTAATAAATAGGAGCGAAACTTTCTGATTGAAAACACCAAAGAGAGGGCTTGCTGCTCCATTTCTTCATAGCTTGTTTCCACCTCTATAAGTTGTTAGCTAGCATAATAGATGGGTTGCATTCTACCCACCTCTCCTTTCTGTAGTAGCAATGTAGCACCAATTGAATGCAAAGATACACTTGGATTTACATAAAAGTCTTGAGACCAATAAGGGGGCTTCAATATTGGGCCCTTACTCATGGCCTCCTTAAGTTGTTGAAAAGACTCTTGTTGTTTCACACCCCATTGGAAAGAAACTCCTTTTCTTGTAAACAAGTTCATGGGATGCACTATCTCTATGAAATCATCACAAAAGCATTGATAATACTTACTCTTTCCTAGAATTCTATGAACACCAGTGACACTCTCAGGAGTTGGCAATGCCATGATTGCTTGAACCTTGTCAAGATTAATTTGCAAGCCTTCTTTAGACACAATATGCCCCAACAAGACTACTTTTGTTTGAGCCAAATGACACTTGCTAGGATTTAGACACCCTTTTGCTTCATCAATCCTAGCTAAGGCCATCTCTAACTTCTCCATGTGATCTATCCATCGAGGATAAATGCAAAAATAATCCAAAAACACCCTTATGAACTTTCCCAAGGCTCAAGCACTTGACTCATGAACCTTTGAAATGTAGCTGGTGCATTGGTCAACCCAAAAAGGCATTACTCTATAAGCAAAAACTCCCCAAGGTGTGACAAATGATGTTTTCTTTTGATCTTCCTCTTGAATATGAATTTGAAAGTATCCAAAATACCCATCACATACAAAATCTCATGCCCTACAACTTGGTCTAGTACTTCATCTTGGAATAGCAAAGGAAAATGATCCCTCTTAGTACATGCATTCAAAGGATGAAAGTCCACACAAACCCACCACTTATTTCCTTTCTTTGGTGTGACAACTATAGGAGATATCCATTTTGAATCATCAATAGGAAAGATGAATCCTGCCTCAAGTAGTTGTGTTACTTCTTTCCTTAGTGCCTTAGGTTGGATCACCCCCAATCGCCTTAAGCGTTGCACAACTAGCTTGCTTTCTGGCTTCAACTCCTAGCTTCAACTCAATCTTGTGGTCCACAAGAGAGACTGGTCGAACCTATGAATAGCTTGTTATGAAGAGACATGGAAAATCATCTAACATATCAAAGTACTAGAGCTTCTCACTACCTGATAGAGAATCACTAAGAAGCTTTTCATTGCGTTGGCATCGTTTAGTGTGCTCCACATCCTCCACATGAAGTGTCTCTATAGGATCTTCTTGCACCACTACCTTGTTCCTTCCTGACTCATCCCGATCAGACCAAGACAAAGACCAAAGGCCACTCCTTCCATCTCACCCTTTGAGCTGGACTCCTCAAAGCTACACCCTGTCTCTTCTTCTTCATCGGTTAAGTTAGAGCTCGAACTCTCTGATGTTGAAAACTCCTCCTTGACAACTTCCTTTTTGCGGCTTTTGATGTTGTAGTGCACCTTCTTATCATTTCCCTGCAAAGTCAATTCTCCAGTATCCCACTTTTGAATAGCCTTCACCTCGCATAGCCAAGGCCTTCCCAAAATCAATGGATAGGCACATGCATCTGGCTTGGTAGGGATCACTTGAAAAGTAGTCGGCACAGAAATTCCACATACATCCACTTCTAGATTCTTCACAACTTCCAAGGGCTTAACCCTAGTGTTGTCAGCCAATTTGATGCGATAAGGAGAGGTAGTACTAGAGTATTTTAAATCAGCATCTATCATGGTCTTCTCACTCATGACATTAATTGATGCATCTCCATCAATGTACACATTAGAAATAACTTGACCATCAATGATCACATCAACCATAGGTGTTGTGCAGTGACAGATGGTGAAGCTGCGCAATGACAAGTGGCAAGGCAAAAGCTCTGTGATGTAGTCAGGCCAGAGCAACAGTCTCTTTGCTCATGAGTAAATGTATATAGTGCCATGTGTCAAGCTCTGAGCTATTGACAATGATATGATTGTGTCTCATTATTATGCCCATGCATCAATCATGATGCTGGAAAAACTTTAGACGAGAGCATGAGTCCATGCAAAATTCAAAATCTCACCCTCCAATGCATCGCATCGCGGCCCCAAAATGGCCCCAAAAATAGTTTCGCACTTGGCTACACCTAAGAAAATGTTGACGCATCACACCAAGCCAAAATCAATGCACTGGTCATGAATCTAGATTAGCACGAGAAAGCTGCCTGTAGACGCTAAATGGTGAGCTGCAGGTAGATGACAGGATAGATTATGGACAGTCTGATGCACAAAGATGCAACATAAACACTACATGAAAAGTAGTGACATGTGGTGTTGAGCTCTGTGGTGTTCCAAATAGCAAGTTTTGATAGATTTCTCATTATTACACCAATAAAATAATCATTATGTCATAAAAAATTCCAATGAGAGCTCAAGTTCACTCGAAATTCAAAATATCACCTACCATCATGTTGCATCATGGCCCCAAAATAGCCCCTAAAATAGTTTTGCATTTGGCTACACATGATCGTGCATTGACCCAACATATATCCAATTTGAAGAAGGCATTGCATAAGACATGGGAAGCTTGTTCTAAGTCCAGGGTGTTTGGATCTTTTACAATTTTTGCTAAATCAATTTGATGTTGGCATTTGGTCACCTATAGGACAAAAGGGCATGGTGCAACCTTGGTGCAACACATAGTTAATAGTTTGGAGGTTCAAGCTTAAAAGTACTCCATTCCATCATGGTTTGGGTGCAATGCCATGCCACAAGCATCTAAAGAGTGAAATCATGAGGTCAAACATAATGAATGTGGAAGCATAGTTGAAATCACTAATGTGAGTATCGGATTACTTTAGTGAGGAATCCAAACCAATAAGAACATTATTAGTTGATATCTCACTTTACAAGGGTGGTGTTAATCCTATAGGAAATTGAGTTTTCTATAGAGGGATTCTCTTTTGCTCAATGTGTCTAATAATAGATATGGTCAAGATTTACTTGTTGAAGGTATTAGGTGTTTGATTATTTCTTATGATTGATCCATGATTTCAAAGCAAAAAACAAGAAATAACTTGTAGAATCTCATGCCTACTCATACTTTAAAAAAAGGCACAGAGAAAGGTTGACTGCAGTTCAGGCTGCTCATTTGTTCATTGAGCACATCTTTATACACCATGGCCTTCCAAAAGTAATCGTGTCAAAATGGGGCTGTTGAAAGATAGTGAGGGGAAACACTTTGTTGTGGCTTTTGGATGCAAGAAAAGGGGCATGACTGATGATGCCACTAGGTAATTCCTAGCCATCTTGATTTTACTTTTATCATTTTCATGACACGATTTTGTAGTCTAGAATGTATTAGGCTAGCATGATCAAATGTAATAATTAGAAGGTAGGCTAGGTAGGTTTGAATGGCCAAATGCCATATGGATAATGTATTGGATATGCTAATTGATTAATATATATGGAGCACTCACACATGTAGGTCCTAGGATAGCAAGAATGGGTAGGAATGTATGCGTATGCAGTAATAAATGGTAGGCATAAAAGCATCATAGGCTAAGGGTAGAATAATGGGGTATGCCCAAGGGATGGATCCCAAGAGGCATGAGAGGTTGTGGCATCTTGTATGCATGGAATGTGTGTATGAGTCATTATGCATTCATATGTGGTTTGTGGATTGTATGAGCATCCTAGTTGTTGTCAATAGCAAAAGTACACTCACGTGGGCACTCCTTCCACCCCCTTTAGAGGGCCAATGCTTCTCCATTTATGCATCATTCTTTCACACATGTGCATCCTCCAACTGATACGTAACAATCATATAGACAACCTTTTGGGAATCTAATTGGGCATGTCAAAATAAATCTACAAATACCAATACTTGATTTTACACATTTTTATGTATATTTTGATTTATATTGCAATTGATTGACTGCTTGGTTATATCCAATTCATTAAACATTAGGTGTACTCAAAAGTTTGTATTATTTCTTCTATCATAGGATATAGAATGGGTTGATGTCAATAATATGTTTTGAATCAATTTGTTTTGTCAAAGAATATAGAATATATATTATTTTTTGTGTCAAAATTGTTATGTCCTTTGAGTTTTGATTTTGTATTCCTCTACTAATGGAATATTTGATTGTATACATAGATGTTACAAATTGTCTTGAAGAGTTGATTGGAGAACTTGTTAGAAATTTTGATCCTACATAAGAAGGGTGTTTTTAAACACCACATGTATTTAATGGATTTTAGATCTCTACAACAACAAAATGTGTGCTATCGCATAGATTGGTATTGCAAATTATTTACATAAAAACACCTTTATTTGGCACTACTTTAGTAACTTACTTTTCGTTTTTTTGAGGATCATGTGAAGAATCTCATCAATTGTGGTGAACCCTTCCCTTTTAATCCCACTTATGGATTTAATCATAATGACCTTTATTTACAGGAGTACTATGGGAAAGGTTTGGAAATATTGGGGCCCTTTTGGAATAGGACATTGCCAAGCTCTTGGCTTCTCTTTTATATGTCCTTATTGAACCACTTTACTATTTTGACTCTTTTGGCTTTTGTCACTGACCTAGATGTCAATGAGAATCCAAGGCCTATAGGCTGTTATATCTATTAACATGGAAGCTATTGATCAATCAAGATGTGATATTTTAGTGCCAATATTTGTAGACTTAATGGAGTGACATAGCATTAGATCCTAATCTACACCCTGAGTAGTGACAAGATTCAAGAGCTAAGATAAGGAGATTTTGTTGTGCAAACATTGGAAGAACTCTAGGAATACCGACATCCTAGAGTCTCGTTCCAAGGTAATGCAAAGATTTTGGCTACTTCACAATATGCCTACAATTGACTCTGGTCTAATGGCTCATGTCAAGATGATCCTTTGAATAGCCAAAGGACAACCTAGATTTAAAATTTGGAATGGGATGGATATGGAATATTTTGAGAGGAACCAGGCTTGGGATTTAGTACCTAGCCCAACATGGTGCTAGGTATATAAGAGCCCTAAGAAGCTCAAGTACAAGTTGGATGGGACACTTAACAAGTATAAGGCATAGTTGGTGCTAAGGGGTTTTCATATATGGAAGGTCTCAAATATGATGGGGGTTAGCTCCTGGCATCGCTTGGATGGAGATGACATGAATGGGGCGATCACATTAGCAATCCATTCATAGACATTCATCTTTTAAATGGAAGTGAAGTTAGATCTTTTGAATGGGATCTCAAGGAGGAAGTCTACATGGAGCAGCCACACAAATTTTTAAGTCTAGCATAAAAAGGTCCAAAAGGCATTGTATGGGTTGAAACAAACCCTTGTACTAGTAGATTGATGATGATGACTTTGAAACAATTGACATGATTAAGAGTGCATCAAAGCAAACCTATATCTCCATTCAAAGGGGGACAAGAAATTGATAGTAATTTTGTATACTATTGACTTGAGCATGATAGGGGATCACACAGACAAAATAAAAGATGTCAAGACATGATTAAAGATGTAGTTGTTGTATGTGGAGCTTGATCTTTTTTCAGAGATTATTTTTTAGGCGTGTTTGGACCCTAGCATACTTATACTGAGATTCCATGAAGGGGCGATAGGGGGGGACAACGTCTCCCCTAGGACGTCATCGGGAGGTTCCCAAGGGGGTCGATGAAATGCATTAGTCCCCCCTTAACAAGGATTTGCAGGTAGCACCCCCGAAGCAAAACATACGTAATAATTGGTGCATGAGTTGCTTATGAGTTGTGTCATCAAATTTGTAAGATAAGCGTGTGACACTTGAAGAAATATTGTTGGTCATGAAAGAAAAAGAAACGAGATGGACAACAAGAGAATATGCAAGAAGTAAATGTAGCAGGAAGTGTGTTGCAAGATGCCTTAATTCTTTCATTGGATACTATCACTAGTGCATGGGTAGTGAACTCAAGGGCTTCATTTCATGCTACACCTCAAAGGAAATAATTTCAAGACTATGCTCAAGGTGATTTTGGAGTTGTTCATTTAGGTGATGATTAAGTGTTGAAGGTTTTTGGAAAGGGCAAGGCATTGATAAAATTATAGAATGGAAACCAATGGTTGTTGAAGGAGGTAAGGCATGTTCCTGATTTAAAAAGAAAATTAATTTCAGTAGGATAACTGGATAATGAAGGCTACACAATGACATTTGCAAGAAATTTGTGAAAGGTCACAAAAGGGTCAATGGCAATAGCAAAAGGACCCAAGGTAGGTTTGTTGTATTTATGGACCGATAATGCTTACTCCTCTATTGATTTAGCTTCTGCAGGAGCAAACTTAGCTCTATGGCATCATAAGATTGGACACATGAGTGAGAAGGGGATGCAGCTTCTTCACTCAAGAAAGTTGTTGCTAGGTTTGAAGTAGGTTGATTTGGACTTTTGTGAGAACTATGTTTATGGAAAACAGAAGAGAGTCATATTTCTCAAAGTTGGGAAAAAAAGAAGAGAGAAAAGTTAGAGCTTGTGCATTTAAATGTATGGGTCCTACAGATGTATCACCTATTGGTGATTCTCAATATTATATTACTTTTATTGACGATGTAACTAGAAAAACTTGGGTTTACTGCATTCAAACAAAATGTAATGTCTTTGAAACTTTTAAGAAATGGAAAGCTTTGGCTAAGAATGAGGCAAGGAAGAAATTGAAGGCTCTTAGATCTGATAATGGAGATGAATACTACAACAAAGAGTTTGATAGTTATTATTCATACAATGGAATTTACATGGGGCACCAACTCCCTTTAGTAAGAAAACCCATCAAAATCTTGAGTATGAGAAGAATTTAACAATATGCCATGAGTAGAAATTATTCAAATTAACATGGTTGTGTTCCACACTAAAAGGTCTTCAAATATGTCTTTACACCTTAAATTTGGGAAACCCATGAAAAAGTTACATTAATTTGAAAGGAGATGGGTTTTCATATTTTAGTGTTTTTTTTGTTTTACCCCCCCCATCCAAAAGACCCCCCCTTGTACAAATCTTAAAATCTTGCATATTTTTCAAGGTGTATACCTTATATTTGAGGGTGGGGGGACATTAAATTTTCATATTTTTACCTTGCATATTTGAAAATTTTTAAGGAAATCCATGCTTATTATATATGGACCTTGTTCCTTCATACCCTAGAGTTTGGACAAGGGTAGTAACATATTGCATATTAAGTTGGTGCCCCAAGGGAATTCATAGAGAGAAAACTCCAAGAATGCCACAAGAAAAACCTGTGTTAGAGATGATGAATAGAATAATCATGGAGCATGCAAGGAGCATGAGACTACAAGTAGGGCTACCCTTACAACTTTGGGTTAAAGCAATGAATACAATATCTACTTGTTGATATTAAATAGATTGCCTTCAAGTTCCTTAGATGGTGGCATTCCAAAAGAGGCATGGATAGGTGAAAAAGTTAACTATTCTTTTCTGAAGGTTTTTGGTTGTGAAGCATTTGTCGATGTTGATAAGGAATTGAGAACCAATAGATATGGAGGTAGCAAGTTTGGTTATCATTTATGGGATTATGAAAGTAACGAAATCATTAGGAACAGAGATCTTGTATTCAATAACATTGTTATGTGTAAAGATCACTTGCAAAAAAAGAAGAAAGAAAATGCAGACATGGAATACACAACTCTTGATGAAATCACACGAGATTAGTTCCAAATGTTGCAGAAAATGAGAATGTGCTACAACAAGAACCTCAAATTCCTCAAGCTTCACTTAGAGGGTCTACAAGGATAAGTAGACCACACTTGAGCAATTTTCTCCTTCTTTCAATTATGTTTTGTTGATGATTCTAGTGAACTAGAAACATATGAAGAAGAAGAAAAATGCAGGTAGAATCCAAAAAGGAGTGGGAGCGAGGCATGGAAGAGGAAATGGACTCTTTGCTACAAAACCAGACTTGGGATCTTGTTTGCTTGCCTATGGGAAAAATAGCATTGCGGAATAAATGGGTTACAGGGTGAAGGAAGAAGATGGAGGAAAAAGGAGGTACAAGGCAAGGAAAAATAGCATTGTGGAATAAGTGGGTTACAAGGTGAAGGAAGAAGATGGAGGAAAAAGGATGGACAAGGCACAGCTTGTTGTAAAGGGGTTTGCACAAAAAAACCATATAGACTTTAATGAAATATTCGTTGTTAAAATGACTTCAATCAAAACTATTTTGAGTCTTGTGGCTGTAGAAGACTTGCATCTTGAACAATTATGTGAAGATAGATTTTGTTCATGGGGATCTAGAGGAAGAAGTTTATATGCAACAGTAGCCATAAGGATATGAGGTCAAAGGAAAGGAGGAATTGGTCTATAGGTTGAAGGAAAGTTTGTATGGTTTAAAGCAAGCTCCAAGGTAGTGGTATTTGAAGTTTGACAAGTTTATGGCAGTACAAGGCTTTAGTAGATGTCATTCAGACCACTGTATTTATTCTAAAAAACTAGATAATGGTAGATATGTAATCTTGTTATTGTATGTTGATGACATGCTTATTGCATGCAAGATATAAATGTGCTCAAGGGGAAGTTGGCAAATACTTTTCCAATGAAGGATTTGGGTGCTACAAAGCAAATCCTTGGCATGAGAATAACAAGAGAAAGGAAAAATCACACGTTGACATTGTCTCAGAGTGACTACATTGAAAAGGTATAAAATGCAAAATGCAAAACTGTTTCTTTACCTTTGGCTAATCATTTCAGATTATGCAAGGATATGTCTCCTAAGACAAAGGAGGAGATTGACAATATGTCAAGGGTTTCATATGCATCATCAATTGGTAGCTTGATGTATGCAATGATATGCACAAGGCCGGATATTGCACATGCAATGAGAGTTGTGAGTAGATTTATGAATAATCCAGGTAAGAACATTAGATGGGTGTAAAGTGGATTCTTAGATATTTGAGAGATAAGGCTACTCATGCATTGTGTTTTAAAAGGTCCAAACATTCTTATACAAGAATATGCTAATTCAAATATGGCAGGTGATAAAGGTGGAAGAAGGAGCATCACCGGGTTTGTTTTCACTATAGGTGGAATAGTAGTAAGCTGTGTTTCAAAGTTGCAAAAGTTTGTTGTACTTTCCACAACAAAAGCAAAATATGTTGAACAGAGGCTAGTAAAGAGATGATTTGCTTGTAGAGGTTTATGGAGGAGCTTGGGAAGAAGCAAGAAATTTACAGCTTGTATAGTGATAGCCACATATACAACTCAGATATCATTTCATCCGATCTATTTTGGAGGATAGGTAGTTGAAGCTGGAAAAGATGCACACCAGCCAAAATCTTGCAGACATGTTGACTAAGGTGGTAACTAGGGAGAAGTTGAGCCCTTAATTTCAATTGGTCTTCAAGAATGAGGAACAATATGAGGGACAACTAGATCCAAAGAATTTCAGTGAGTGTAGTAAGAGTGGAGCTACTATGATCAGCCCCCAAATGGGGGATTGTTGTATTTGGAGCCTGATCCTTTTTCAAAAATTGATTTTTGGCCATGCTTTGGACCTAGGTGTGCTTATACCCATTCCATGAAGGGGGGGCAATGCTCCCCTAGGACATTGCTACTATAGGGTTCCAAGAATACATAAATGAGTTGCTTATGAGTTGTGTGGTTAAAATTGTAAGATAAGGGTATTGCTCACATAGTAGGAGAGAAGTGGATATATTGCTTGTATCTTATATCTTCTCACTTGTTGGATAAGAAAGATGCAACACTGGTAATTTGGAGCCCACACTGGGTGAACCATGTATATTGGTGTCTCTTTGTATCTTCCATTTTGTGTGCTTTATGTATTGTGTATTTTATGCATTTTGCTTCTTGCATTGTTGCTCTGTTATCATGTTGCTCCTAGCAGGAGTTCTGCATGACCAACCTTGACCTTCTTCACTATTTTCTTGACATCCAAATTTGGCAAGAGTAGAATAGTACATTCATCTTGTAGGATAAATATTACCTAGAGATATTGATGAGATTTTGAATGGAGAATTGTAAGTGGTAAATACTTCAATATCACTTATCTAGTAGATTTGAGCCATTATTGAGAATTGCATGGGAGTCTACTATATCCAACCAACACCTAACTTAATGCCACCCTTTTAGTGGGGTTTCTCTTTGGATTTACATTTGGACCAAAGGAGATAGAATGGAAGGAATGCCTTGTGTGCTTTGGTGCCTTAAAGGATGCCATAGGATATGGAATCACCTCTTGGACTGGACTCAACATCCATGAGTATTGTGATTCAGATAGGGTCAAACATGTGGACACATAGTGATCCATTTCTAAATACTACTTTGTGCTAAGAGATAGAGCTCTTTCTTCACTCGGTAAAAAGCAACCCACAGTGGCTCTATCTTTGACAAAATAAGAGTGTTGCTCATCATATATGGCATTGTGCAAGTTAGCTTGATATTGGAAGGTCTTCCAAAGTGATGAAGAAGTGGAAATTTGTTGTGACAACTAGAGTTGCATAAACTTCATCAAGAACCCGATGTTCTGTTCTAGATGAAACACATCAAGGACCATTACCACTTCATCATGAGATTGATTAATGATGGGGTTGTAGAATAGATCTACTACTTGCCATTGACATCTTCATTAAGTAGATAAGCACCTCATGTGCTAATTGGGAGTAGGTGCACATTGAGCTATTGAGAGGGATGTCGGAGATCGCTGCCTCACATGTGAGCCCCCAAATGCAAAGAATGAAAAGGCAAGAGATAATTTATAGTGGGTCTTTAGAGCAAAGTTGAAGCCAAAGTATGAAGAGGTGTTTTGTTCTTCAAAGAAAAGTCCAATTACAAAGCGTCAACAAATGCCACATCATTGTTTAATAGGTTCAAGAAATAGGGTTTGAATAAACATTGAATTGGGCTTGATTGGAAATATTTATCATGTCATTAGTTTGACATGTTTGATGAACATAATTCAAATGAACAATGCATCCATTGAGCCTCCATTCAAATGTTTAATAGGTTCAAGAAATAGGGTTCAAATGGCAGCCCAATTTCCTTCGTCTCTTCCTGCCATCATTCGTACCATTCCCTCCCTGCTTGTTCCTACTGTAGGAGAGTGAGGTTGTCATCCAAGTATATCTTTGTCCCTTTTAGAGTTGCCCTCATAGTCATGAGGGTAGATCTATCCATGGCAGTCTGGAGTTTTAGCACTAAAAGTCTTGTTGGTGTCTCCACCTTTCCTACCCTCCAACCTGTCTCACACATGAGATTGACGCCCATCTTAGTGAACAAATCTTGGGCATCTATGTGTAAATTCAGCATGTTTGCCATTCATTGTATCCTACATTGCAGCCATCTCCCTCTTGAGAGTTACATTTTCTGCTCTAAGGCTTTGCAACCCCCTTCTAAGGTCCCTTGCATGTCCCTCATTTGCTGTAGTTCTGTCCCTAGTGCATGTACCTTGCCTTGGAGGCTAGTTCTCTTTGATTCCCATCCTTCCTTCTCTTTTTCCAATTCGTCAATGCTTTCTCTTTTCTTTCCTCCATTCCTCATGTATTTCCCTCCTTGTTTCTTGAATTCATTGAGTGTCTTGTCTACATGAGTCTTCTCGGCCATTAAAGCCACATTTGTAGCCTCCAAACTGCCGGTTCTCTCAATTAATGCAAGTTATATTTTGTTGAAGCATGCTAATACATCATTTGTTATTTTGTGAGCTATACTTGATGATTGCCATGGCACTATCCAAAGCTTGTTTGCCCCATATGTCTTCTACAAAACCTTGTATGGGCATTGTAGGCATTATGTTTGGTGCCTCAGCTCCTTGCAGTTTCTTGATGGAGTCTTGAACCTCTTCAGTTGAACCCACTTCTTGATAGCTTGTTATCCATTCTTGATTTGAGATCTCACTCTTGTTTTGATGTTCTGCATGTCCAAGGGTATGTTGGAGTGCCCACCATGGTTAGGTGTGGGCCGAGTGGCTTCCCACAAAAATAGCTTTTGCACAGGTGCTACTTCTAGCAGTCTGCCAAATTAGGTGGGACCTAAATGGTGGTGAAGGCTATCATACATGGCTTACCAATGGCCAAGGTTGTCCCATGACAATGCCAGCCAAGGCAACCAAGGTGGGGCCTTAGGCTAGGTTTGAGGCTATCCTATGATAGCAACACAGGTCCTGGTGGCCTTCTTGAGGTACGACATTAGCAAGGGGGGTGTGACAGGTTGGGATGGCGGGGGGTAGTGACAGTTGTTGCCTTGAACCGTGATAGGCTAGGAGAGCCTAAGGCTAGGCAAGGGGCTAGTAGGGGGGCTGAAAGGTTGGCAAGAGGATGGTAGGGAGGTTGACAGGCTGGCGGGGAGGCTAATAGGTGAGAGATTGGTGAGGGGCTGGCAAAGGGGTTGAGGGACTGGCCGAGGGGCTGGCTGGGGAATAGAGGAGCTAGGGGGAGAGAGAGAGAGAGAGAGAGAGAGAGAGAGAGAGAGATCACGGAATCCTCATTGTATGGACAATGATTAAAGATCACAAAATCCTCAATGGCCGGGAAGGATTTGAATTTTATGCAATTTTACTAAGGCTCCTACTATAAGATTTCGTCTTTTTACCAAGAAGGGTACTTTTTCGGACATTGTATGGTGCTTTCACCTATGTATTCTCATGAGATGTAATAGTTCATTCTCTTAATAAAATAAATATTAAGGAGACCAATGCAATTTAAAACATTTAGAATTTGAAAATAATATTGTACATGCAAATGCTTCACTAATATCACCCTGTAATCATATATTAAATGGTTTGTTATGCAAGTCGCAATGATGGTGGCTTTAAAAATATTTAAAGGAAAAAAATAAAAGTAAAAGGGTAGCAAAAATTATAAAGTAGAGATATATTCTTCAAATTAAAGGTTCTCATAGATGTGAATTCAATTTAATAGGAAAAATTTGTGCCAAAAGAGACACCAATACGAAGATGCTTGTATAGTATCATGCAAACTTTTATATTATGCAAGAGAATGATAGCACACCATAAACGGCTCCTAAGTGAGTCATGAGAATGGATTCATGTGATGTTTTTTAAACATTTGTGAATACTTAAAGTCAGTGTGATAGAAATTAATAAATTATGGTACTGTTAATGTTAGCAACCGACTCCTTATTTGAGAGGGCATATGTACATGACAAGTCACCAGCTTGGCAAGAATATATTATTACATAATCTCATACAAGATCATACTTGTGAGAACAAAGTACTCCGTGCAAAGGAAAGCACTCCGTAAAATATTGTTAAATTTGAACTCTTTTCAATGCTTAGAGGGATAGACAAGACACTTGAAATGTAATGTATGCAAGGTATGTTTGGGATTTGCATGTATCATTTTTGTTTCTTTATCTAAGTTTCAATTTCAAATGTCCTTTCCTTTAAAGTTGCACCTTCAACTTCATTGAAAAAGAAAGGTTGAACCTTTAGTGTTTGCAACCAACTCCTTAGATTATATGCAGCACACACACATATACACGTCTATCTATCTATCCATGCCCCCCCCCCCCCCCTCTCTCTCTCTCTCTCTACGTGCGTGTGTGTGTATACTAAATTTTGCTTAACTCCTCCAAAACCAATGTAATAGAAGCCACCGACTTGAATTAAGTCTTAGTGCTAATTTGAATTTCGTATTCCACTAACGTAATCGATTTATTTTGAGGGTACACTTGGGCAAACAGTTCGTTCCGGTACACAAGCGTTGAATGTTCCAAACACCTACCTCGCTTGTTTAACGAGGACTTAAACCCGGTTAATGGGACGTACATTTTGTATTTGTTTGAAAGTAGGAGCCGCCATGGTGATTGATCGAAGCCATGCTCTGCCGAAGCTGCAGGCTAGCCGCTGCTCTTCAATGCATAACAGCGGCCAACATATTTCACTATCGAAGGACACTCTATGGCAAGCCATGCTTGCAAAAGTAGTTCAGTGATTTGTTGCTGATGACGTACGAAACAGCGCATCAGGATATAACTAGAACAAAGAAGAAGGGCAATCTTCATCTAGGAATTGTTGTCCGGGTCCCGGAGATGGAAGTTCTTGGAAGTTGGAACTGTATTTAGTCCGTGGCTGAGCTGTATTGGCGAGTAACGTGGGAAGATAAATTACTGTGGAGGAAGTTATCTTCAGGGCATTTTGTTTTTGATGTCTTTTGTATGACTCTGTTATGTCTTTTGTATGACTCTGTTATTCTGAATAATATATAAGTATACCTCCTTCAATTTAAAAAAAAAATACAATGGAGGAAGCGCTTCATATTTAAGCTCATTGAAGAGTATTGGTTTGCTGGGAACTCGTGTTAGAACTATTTTGAATCAGGAAACGGTGAGACAGGCGAGCCGCCGCGAGCTCCTCTCTCTTCATTAAATGGACCCACTACCATCCTTATCTTGAGCCGGGCGGATTGCTACCTAAAGTTACTTCCCAAGGATGTGGAGAATCCTGATTGCTCGCCTTGGGATCAGCCCGAGGAACGCGAATTGCACAATGCAATCCACAATAGCCTTCCGTTATCCGTATCGCTCTAATATAAACAAGCGTTTTTGTACAACTGGCGTGTATGACTCTGCGCCATGGAGGAGCGCTGCCAAGCTGGAGCTCACAAGACAACCTTCGAGAGTACTCTAATTCTCAGGGCCCGTGCACACGCTGGTTGAAATGTGCGTTTGGTGCGGGTCCAGTCTGCAATTAGTCGCGCGAACACGAGCATTAAAAATCAATGGCATTAAGAGAGGAGACACTAGAGCTTGATAGGGTGACCCTTGCACTCATTGATAGGGTGACCCTTGTGAGTGAAGAGAGCTTGATAGAGTCTCCTTGTCAAGTTTTCAGGCTTATGAGAGTTGGCAGAGGAGACTGCACAAGTAGCTGATAGGTGAGGACTTTATCCTCACTCGTTACTGGCATGCCATAATGCTAGTCAAGGCTTCCTTCAATTCTTTTTCATTGAGAAATGCTGATGATTTGTTAGCAGTGGCTCTCCTAGAGACAGTGCTTTAGGATTAAGTTGAGTGAGAGTTTTGTGATTTTTCTTAGTTTTTAAGGAATTTTTATTAGGAATTTCTGAAATCTTTAACCTCTACTTTTAGATGGCTGTTGGCTTTTCATCTTTTAGCTTGTGTGTGGCTGTTGTTGTCTTTTCGGCTTTTAGCTCGTGTGTGTGTTTTACCCCCCTCCAACATGGCTACAAATCAATTCAGGGGCTCCACTCTCCCTCCATGCTTGAGCTCTCCTTGGAACGATTGTTTGGCTTCCTCCAACTACAAGTCTTCAAGTCACTTCAAGCTTTTCGATCGCTCATCCAGGTCTCGCGTGTTCGTTTGTGAGCAAGGCACTAAAGCCAATTCGTTTGTTAACTGCTGAAGCCGTTGCTATCCAGAAAGCCGTTTGCTAGAAAAGCAGGTTTGCTTGTTAAAAAAAATCCATTTTCGTGTTGAAAGGGCTTTATCCCAGCCAAACGGGCTTTATGCCTGCTGGTGAAGAGATTGTTGTCTACTGGTTCTGTTTATAAAAACAAAGTAAAAAAAAACCCCAGAAAGTTGACAACAAAACTTTGCAGGTATCATTCGTAAAACCCTCAAGGAAAAATAACGCCTATTTACCTTTCAGTTTTAAATTATAGTTTTTAAAATAAAAAAGGTAGTGGCTTTTGAGAGCATGCAAATAACTGTAGAGCCTTGGCAAAGCCTAATGGATCTTGCAAGTCCTCAAAGCGTTTCTTTTTTATTATTTCTTACTAAACAATCAACAGTGTCTAAGGACCCATAAAACCCACAAGTTTGAGCCAAGTGCTTTCATGCATACATGCACCCTTGTTGCTCTATGCATCATAGTTGTTTCTAGCTTGCCTCCTCAATAGTTCTCTGCACTATAGGTATCTTCGACGCTGAGCTAGAGATTATGCCATGGTTAGGGGTACTGGTTCCTCTTTTGAAATTATCCTTTGCTCCTTAGGTGCATGCATAAAATCCCCTCACCCCCAAAACACCCCATGCCCCCCCACCCCTTGTGCACATGCGCCTAAGTGGGACTCCTTTCCTTTTGCTCTGCCTCCTCTTCTTCTCTTGTTGAGCTTGAACCTTTTGTTCAACTCTCTTCCTTCTCTTCTCCTCCTTGGCTCTTCCTTCTTTTTGTCCTTGGCCTTCATGGTGTCAATATACTACTAGATGTCATGATGATTGAATTATTATAGTTTGCCTTAATCCCTCCTCACACTAGAAGCCACAAAATGTCTAGTGTTTTGGTTGTCTCGATGCTGCTATTCATGGCCTAAAAGGATGCCTACTAAAGGACTGCATTAGCTATCTCACTCAATATGTCCACAATTTCTTCTTTCAAATTCTACTCAAGTGTACCATGTTCCATTGACTTGTAGCCAACATTGAAGGGAGGTCAATAGCCTGCACTTGTGCAAGGAAGTCCTCACTTTTCTCTTTGACTATAAAGATGGATAGAGGGAGGTACTTAACCTCCAACAATAGCTAGTTCCCACATTGGTCTTATGTTCCAGGGTCTTAGAAACCTACCACCACCAATATAGCCTAGTTGGTCATGCTCTAACATGTGAGCCCTATTAACCAAAAGGCATTGGGAATCATAGGCTTCTAAAATCTACTAGAATGTTGGATTCCTGCATACTATTTTGCAAGGGCCTTGGATGCAATGATATTAAGCATTAGGGGAGAATTGGGGTCTCAAAAGGGCCTCCAATTAGTGTTTTCTAATTTCAAGGGATTAGAGAGTGATTTGAGGTGTACCAATGAGAGTGCTAGAAGGTGTGGGGCAATGGTATGTTGAGGTGGAGGGTGGGCAGGCTTGCAGAGAGCCCCTATTGGTTGCTCCCCTTACACTAGGGACCACTCAAACCATCCCCCCCCTCTTAACCCATGTTTGACCCTCCTACCAGATGCACCTCCCCCACATGAGCCCAAAACTACCTTCAATGGGATGGTAGGGCCCTTGTGGCAAATTTTTCTTCCCCCCTCCCTCTTTCTAGGACCTTTGCCACCCATTGTTCTGGTCTAACCTACCAAATCACTCAGATTTGAACCAAATCCCATGCATTTTCCCTCTCCCCCCTCTTTCTCTGCTCCCTCTTGCTCTGGCCTGCTTGCTGTAGCTTTTCTCTCTCTCTCCCCTCTCCCTCTCTTGTGCCTCTGTTGGAGCTGCTCTGTCCCTCTTCTTCTCCCTCTCCCATGCCTTTGTTGCTGTTGCTCTGTCCCTATCCTTCTCCCTCTCCTGTGCCTCTGTTGCTGCTGCTTTGTCCCTCTCCTTCTCCCTCTCATGTGCCTCTGTTGCTGCTGCTCTGTCCCTCTCCTTCTCCCTCTTTTGTGCCTCTATTGGAGTTGCATTGCCTTGTGTAGGAGTCCCATTCTTGCTGTTGCAACCTCTGCAAGCATGGTGAGGAGAAAGGCTACAAGACCATGCAATGCTATGACCTCTTGTGTCTTCCACAACACCAGAAATGCATTGGATGAGTGGATCCCTTGCACCTACAGCTTAAATGACTGGATAGTGATGAAAGGATCAGCCAAAGGTCCACATAAGCTTCCCAAGAGCAAGAGAGGTGACATCTTGCATGAGTGGAAGGGGCGCATCTTGAAGTTTAAGTTTGGGAAGAAAGGATGGCTCACAAAAGTGCAACATGTTCACATGGAAAAAGATATGTGGCTTCCTCCATCATTCAATCAATCTAGGATACTATCACACTATGAGCCTTTCTATCTATGTACCTTTTTCACTTGTAAGTGTAATGAGTCCATTTGGAAATTTTGTGTTTGGTTTCTAAGAGCTCTTATTTATGGTAGCAAATGTCTTCCCTTCGGATCTCAAGGAGTGGGAACCAGTTGAATCATTCATAGGCAAGTTCACTGCGATTCATGAGGATTTAGGTAAGCAAATGCATGCTAGGGAGAAGTTTGCCTCCTTGCGAATGAAGAATGTGTATTGGTATAATGCAACATACATCACTCCACCAATGACATCATCAAGCTATGGCTGTCTGCAAACCATTACACCACCGCAACTTCAAGACATGGATTACAGCAATGTGGACTCGAGGACATTGCAATCGTATAAGGACAAGATTGCAAAGGATGTGGGCATGGCCATGAAGTTTGCATTTGGATCCAAATGGGCAAGGTTATCTTGGTTTCTGCCTTTGCACATTTTTGAAAATGTGCTTCTTTATTTCAGAATATACATGTGCAGCATCGAACAAAAACTATGTGGTCCTACAAGCGTGTAGATGAAAATGCTCTTGAAGATTTACTTGGGATGAATTGGGGAACCAGGTCAGGTGACCAAAAGGGTGATGTGTTTCAATGTCACGCATGTAAAGACAATGTGGTTATTAGATACTATTTGTCACACCAAATGTTGTATTTAGCTTTTCAATACAGGCGCTGGAAGAAAACAAATGGCTGTTGGCTTCCCCTAGACTCTAATGATGAAGACAATGCAGGAGTAAGTTTGTCTATTGATGTTGAAGAGGGAGATGTCAAGAATGTGAATGTCACATCACAATGGACTCTAAGGGATGTGTGAGAACATCTATTGGTCATGGAGGATGGCATGTCAATGTCCTTCTACTTTACCTTAAATGGTGGTAAGATCAGCCGCCGTGTGGAGAAGTGCATGCATAGTGCCAATTTCATTTCTCCTGCAACTTTGAAGATTGCTAACAATGTGTTTGACTAGTGCAACATTTAATTTTTTGTCTGTCAAATCCTAGTTATTACTTCAAAAGATGATGGACAATTAAATAAAAATGTTATTTCTTTTAATGTTTTCTCCTTTTAGTTCATGGTGGTAAATGTTTTTAAAAAAATTTGGGGATTTTATGATTAATTTTAATTTTTAGGGTTTTGATATATATTAAGGGGTAAGAGACCTTTTTACATCACATTCTCACTTTCACATTTAGAGAGCCATAGAAACTCCCATCCTCAGAAGTTACTCCCTGCATCAACTGCTATTTGCCATGGATTCAGCTAGAACTGCGTTCCATGACTTCATTGCAGCCAAGGATGACTTCTCAGATCTCATCCTTTACATGCAAGATAATTTCTCAAATTTTGCCTATACCCTTAACCACACTTCAAGGAGATGGGTTCCCATAGATTACATAAAGTATCTGTTCGTAGAGGAACCCAAGTTTGTAAAGTGCTTGGCCCGCTTTTGTGACAACCTTACAAATGAAGGGTTTAGGATAGTCAAAGTTCAAGACATCCTAGACGCAAGGATCACAGGAAATACAGGCACCAAATTCCTTTCATGGGAGATGACATTCATCTTCCTTCTCCAAGAAGGAAATCTAGAGGAAGAAGCCTCATCGTCTAGCACCCCCTCTATTAGAACTGCTGATCCGGTTGTCCCTAGACTAGACTCGGACATCTACATGGAAGAGAGTCTTGATGATCCAACAGAGGAGATGGAAGCAGCTTAAGCATTGAGCCTACTTCAAGAGCCCCCACTAGAGCAAGAATCTGCATCGGAGACCGTTGACCTAGACTCAGAATTATGGTCCTTCTCCCCCCTCATCATTGATGGAGAAGAGTATGTATTCCTCCATGACATAGAGATTCTTTTTGGACTATGAGAGGATGAGGCACTCGGAGTCCTATTGGGGTTCGATGTTGACACAAGTGTCAAAGATCCCAAGGTTTTAGTTACTGAAGACCAGACAATGGAAGACTTTCTCTTGATGATGCTGGTTTCAATGAGGGATGCAGACATGTCTGTATACGATGCACAACCCTCTCATGCAGAAGCTTCCACCTCCAACACAGGTCAAGAGAAAGCATTCGCCTCCCAAATTGAACATCACACAGCACCTGGTTCCATCAAACATTGCAAATGAGGAAGGGATAGAAGCCGATGATGATGTAGTGGTATGTTCGAACAATATTTTTTATTTTGATGTTCTTTCAGTATAATTTGTTTTGTCGGTCTTCTAATGTTTGTTGAATTGTTGCAAGATGTGTTCGAGCTTGATGAATTCTCATCTCGACGGGTAATGTTCGCAACACATTTGGGCAAAATCATTCTTTGGCCCATTACCTTGGCAAAGTTGCAGAGCATATCGTGGTCTTTCACGGCAAAATTTCTCCTCAAGGTCCTTCCTTCGGAGCTGCTGAAATGCAAGGCATTGTCGCGCGCTATCGGATACTCCAACATTACTCCGAATGCCGACAAAGTCATTTTGGTACACCGCCTGGCTGCTATCAATGCCTTTGGATCGAACATTCATGGCAGGGCATTGACGGCAACGGCTATGTCTTTGGCAGCAGGAGAGGAGGATGTTAGTGCTATTGCGGCTAGATTTATATCTAGGAATCCACTAGGGGATTCAAAGACCCCTATTCTTAATATACTCAAACTAGCCAAGAAGAAAGATAGCCTGTGAGGCCTTTTGTATATATAAACATATATTTAAATGGATACACGACTACATGTCTTTATTCTTTGTTTTAAGTTATCATTGCTCGTCATGAATTCCATTGTATTTCGTTTAAGTCGTCGATGATATATTTTCTCCATCATTTTAATTGTGTTAATTTAATAAATTTCTGGCCAATTTAGTATCATTTTCACCAATTTTGGGTATCAAGAGTTCATTTCTGTCAAATCCTGAAGGAATTTCACCGTCGCGCAGAAGGGAAGAGTGTCCGGCACCCCAAAAAGCCCAAAACCCGCCATGGCACAAATTTCTAGAATGCCCAAATTCGCACCGTGGTGGGTTTTGGGCTTTTTGGGGTCCTGGCGATGTGCCGGACACTTTTCCCTTCTGTGCGATGGTGAAATTCCTTCAAGATTTGACAGAATTTAAAACTTAACTTAAAATGATCATTTACTGCAAGCATTGAAATGGAAATACACAATAATGCGAGAGCGTAGAGAATGTCAATATATTTTATTTAAAAAATCGACCCTTGGGCCTTAGATACAAGATAGTGCCTTCAAGGACAAGGGGTGGTATAAGTCCTAATAGTGGGCTGCAAGAGAATCTAGGGCTTCAAACTTGGGTCACTTCGTAGCCACTTCACTAGAGCCATGTCCTTGTCCATGACCGTGACGCGCTTTGCATGGATGGCACACAAGTTGGCATCCTCGAACAGAGCAGTGGTCACTTGCTCTGCAGCCTCTTGGAGAACCCCCATAGCTCCTGTGCTGAAGCGCACATCATCCTTGTATCCCTGTGCGATCTCCCGTACCACATGTTGGGAGGGAGCATGCGGGATCAAGTTGTCGGTGGTCTTCTACATTTGCCTGATCTCCCTCAGGGCCCGCGCTCTTGGTTTTGCTTGGTACGGCTTCCTGACTCTTGGTGGGGGCCTTACAGGTACCCGAACACCTTCCCACGGCCTCCTGTCTGCCTTGAACTTCTTCCGTTGCTCCTATTTGTGTTGGTCCTCCTCCGAGTCCTCCTCTCGCTGACGTCTGGAGATTTGGCCTTCTTTGGGATGGGGCTTCCGTGGAGTCTGCTTTACCCTCCTCATGGGCACAGGGGTCATCTCTGCCATGGGCTATATCTCCGAGAGAGGGAAGATGGTGCTCTTCCTGGCAGTCTGTTGACCTCAGGAAGCCTCTCTATATCCGAGAGGTTATCGAACACATTTTGTTCGATCGGGATAGGGATCTCATGGGGAGGGAAAGGCCGAAAGGAAGGATAAGGGAAAGGTTGAGGGGAAGGCTGAGGGGAAGGCTGAGGCTGAGGCTGAGGGGAAGGCTGAGGCTGTGAGGCTAAGGCTGAGGCTGAGGCTGAGGGGAAGGCTGAGGCTAACGGGAAGGTTGAGGGGAACGTTGAGGGTCATGCTGAGGTTGAGGGGAAGGCTCATGCTCTTGGGGCTTAGGAGTGGGCTCACGGGACTTGGGAGGAGAAGAAGGCTTAGGAGACTGGGGAGTGGGCTCACGGGACTTGGGGGAGTTGGGGGAGGGATCACGAGAGTCGGGGGAGGCACCACCGGACCCGGATAGGTTTGTGTGCGCGGATGCCATGGAGGTGGTGGAGCTAGAGGAGGAAGGGTGGAGGCGGCGTCCAGTGGGTGTAGTAGTGTTCTTCACTCTTGCCATTGAATAATGAGAGTTAGGGTTTTTTTTAACTTTTTATAAGGGCGCATCATGTTTTGACATCCCTTTTAATTACATTTAGGGTTTCATTGTGTCCCCTGTCCCCGCCCTAACCCCTCCAAATCCCCCCACCCTCGTCGCCCTCCCCCTACTTGCCCCGCCCACACTCGTCGCCCTCCCCCATACCTCCATCCCCCCCTCCCCCCACCCTTGCTACCACTCCACCCCTCTCCTTGCCCTGCCCCATGCCCCTCCCTTCTCTCCCCCCTCCTTCACCATGTCCCCACTTTCCCCAATGTCATGTGAGTATAAAAATTGTGGTCAAAATAAGCAAGATATTAAAGAGAGTACACAAATTATGGTCAAAATAAGCAATATATTTATTTCATATTTGTATACAATTACACCATAGCTTCTGTTGGTGGTTGGACCCATCTACTCCCTTCTCTCACTCTAGCTTGCAACCAACGTGCGACTCCTTGACTCCCTATGGATGCTTTCCAAGCACTATGCCTTCTATTCTTTGATACAATTTGAACTACTTTTGCAAGTTCTGATGCCTTTGCCTTTTCAGACTTCAAAGTCCTTCCTAGTAAACATCTAAAAAACCAGTCGAGCATCTCATGCAATGCATTGCTGCGAGTGACACCACCACCATGCCTTGAGTTCTTGAAGTAGGCTACCTTGGCTCTATAGTGCGACTTCTCTAGTGCGACTTCTCTATGCCTTGTGTATTCCAAATTGACAAAGGACCCCAATTTTGTACAAATATGGTCCGTGTGCATAGAGAATATGCTGCAAATAGGATGAGAATCAAATCAGCAACAAAAACTGTTTATAAAGCAAGTGCTAAATATTGCGATTGTGCCAAGATTACCATGTAATGTGTAATGTGCGACTCCCCCCATGCTTTCACCATTAATTGCCTAAACTCTTTCACAGCCATCCCGAAGCTTTCATAATACATCTCATCGATTTGAACCTGGCGAAGCAATTTTATCAATGCATCTACCTTTGTCCATACTTTAGCTCTCAAAGTCGCTACTTGAGGATGAGAAGCCATATTGGTCGTGCATTCACACACTGCTTTCCAGTATTCCCAACCCAAACTACTTTGAGACAATGTATGCTTGTCTTTGTCGAGATTGTGGTTCGATAGGAATCTCCTTGCCTTCCCTCCACCCATGGACACTTTTGCAGGAAGATTCTGTGTTGCCCCAGACATTTTCTTATCCTCCTTAAGTTTGACATGTCCTCCGTGGAATCCCATCTCTGACAACAACTTCTCAGCTTTTGCAATGCACCGTGCGGATACTTCTTGTGGAATTAAATTCCAAGCATAAACAAGATGCAAATACAACAACTTATCAAGTACGCGCAGTTCTGTGTGTAAAGTACTGTGTGTAAAGTACATATGTGTACTCTCTCAAGTGGGATGGGCAAGATGGGATCCCACTTTGGATCCTTCTTGTCGCGATTCGAAGCTTGCATTTGGCTGCAAGATAGAATGCCATTCTCCCATTGTAAGCCAGCCTTTTGCTTATGTTGCGAACACATGCAATAAGGGCATGTGTTCATTGCATTTGCTTCTGTATCACAACCATGCAAGCACTTGAGGGTTTTCAAATCACTTGCAAGATGCCATTCAACTTGAAAGGTTCCATGGCCATCAACTGTCAATGTTTGCCCTTCCTCTTGTCTTTAGATGGTGGTCAATGGCATTCCTGTTCTATCTAGAACCCACTTCAATGTCTCATGGCTCTCTTTCAAAGTCTCAAATGCTGCAAGCCACCATATATCTTTCTCTGATTGCACTGAGAAATCTTGCTCTACTTCTTCATCCCCTTGAACAAAGGATAAGGCTTTATTCATAATGTAGATGCTGACTCTCTCTAACTTGTGTTCTTTCACCAATTGAGCTTCATCCATTTTGATGACAAATATGAGCTTTCCATTGCAATTTGAACAACAAAAGAGAAAAATCGTTAGGATAAACATGATATAGGAAATGAACTAAGTAAAGTGCAATGCTATAATGGATTTCCTCTTGCCATCTTCTCTCATGCCATAGAATTTGACCATTGCTTGTTGCAGTTTCTCAACATCTAAGTAGACATTGTTGAAAGCATTCATCTCAAAGGTTTGCAAGCCATATTTCTTTTTACTCTTCCAAGTCATTGTGCCCCTTACGCAATGGTACCCTCCAAGCATTTCTCTTGCACATTGGTTTGTTTCTCGCCGTGCACATCTCATAGACCAAGGTGTGGGTAGGGGCACTGTAGACTTCTTATACTTTCCCAAAATAGCAGACTTGAAAATTTTAAAAACAGATGTGTAAGCTTCACGACTTACACTGGCAGTATCACAAACTGCAAGCATCTCCTTTGCATCCACAATATCCTTCAAGTCCTTCATCACCTCCTCAGCAACTTGCACATGTAGGCGCTTGTGTCTTGGGTCCCTTAGTATCCCAATGACATCGCTTGACTTCAATAAACTAGCTAGAGCATATGAAGAGTCAATATCATCCTCGTCTGTTCTTCCCATCACATCTTCCATGAAGTTCCAAAAGAAGAACACAATAAAAACTTAGTCACAAACAATGTAGCACAAAAGAGTGTAATCTCATTGGAACATTTGATAACCAATCTTGTAGCCCGGACTCTCCTCTTTCTAGCACCACCAGTGGGTGCCAATGCATCCATGTTATGTAAGTACCTTCTTTTCCTCTCCTTCAATCCCAAAGGTGTTTCTTTCATCTTTTGCACTCGTTCTTCTGCCTTTTCTCGTTCCTTCTCTACGGCTCATCGTACTTGATTGTATATAGATCTTTCCAAGCCTTTTTTGGACTCAGCTAGCTTACAGAGTGACTCTTCTAATTTATGTTGCTCCAAGTCCAATGCTTTGGCTTTATCATAAAGATCCTGGTTCTCCCTTTGAAGATCTTGCATCGAGTTATGCATTGTAACAATGGTGCTATTTCCTAAATGTGCTAGCATCTCTGCTTGGGCTCTACGCATCTCGCTTGCTTGCATAGCCATTGAATGAGCATTGTTTAACCGATTGCAATAACCAAGCAACCCCGCATGTCCATTTCCAACAAACCGAACTAGCTCATGCATTGTATGGAAAGGAGGGCTCTTTTGGTTTGCAGGATCTAAAGGATAAAAGGATCCTTCTACCCAAAGGTCGAGATGCTTCTTTCCTTGTGAACGAAAACTGTGGATTTTGGAAGCTCCCCTCAATCCTTGAGTACATGTGCTTGCATATTCAGCCTCCAACTCTAAGTGAATCTGGTACTTGTTGGAGACGTCCTTGAATGGTGCCATGACTAAAGGAGAGTAGAGAAGGAGGAGGTGTGGAGATGCAGGCTTGAAGGAGTAGCATGCAAGAAGAGGGAGGGCGAGGAGGAGGAGGGATGGGGGAGGGAGGACCAGTAGTTGAAGAGGAGGAAAGGGGGGCAGACCAGCAGGTGTGGAGGGTGAGGAGGAGTACGCGTGGAGGAGGAAGGAGGGAGGAGCAGGAGCGAGGGGGGAGGAGGAACAACAATGGAGGAGGAGGGAGGGTGAGGGTAGGAGGAGCAGGCATGGGGGAGGGAGGGAGGGGGAGGGCAGAAGGAGTAGGCATGGAGGAGGAAGGGAGGGAGGGGGAGGAGGAGGAAGGGGGAGGAGGGAGTGAGGAGGGGGAGGGGAGGAGAGGGGAGGGGGAGGGAGGGGGAGGAGGAGGGAGGGGGAGGAGGGGGAGGGAGGGAGGAGGGAGTGAGGAGGGGGAGTGAGGGAGGGGGAGGGAGGAGGGGGAGGGAGGCAGGGAGGAGAGAGGAGGGAGGGAATTCAAAATTCAAATTTTGAATTTTGAATTTTTGAAATTTGAAAATTTTGGTCCCACCTAGGAGTAAGAGTAAGAATTGTGTAAGAGGTGTAAGACGTGCAGTCACTTGTGGGCTTAACCCACCTAGGTGAGGGGGTTTAGGACTTTTTGGGACCTACCTTGGCCCTTTCATTAGGACTAATCCATTTCTTAATCCATTCCTTATGAGGCCCTTTTGAGACCCCAATTCTCCCCTAATGCTTGGACTTTTGCACTTGGGTTTTGAAATGCTTCCTGTGCCACTTAGACATCTCCAAATTGAATTGATGTTAGAATGGCTTAAAGATAGATAGATTCATGGGCATATCATAGATAGATAGTCTATGGATAGCGTAGGTTGGGAGAGATACAATTTCGAGCCCTCCCTCCCTAGCTTTCTCCACCATGCTAGGTCTTACATGGCTTATGTGTTCATCCACTATGACAAGATGCCTTCTAACGGAGGACACACCACGATTGCCATGAAGTACTCTAACCAAGTTGTTAAAAATAGAATGTCATTCATGTCTTTGTCTCTTTTTCACATCTTTTACACAATTGTACATTGCTTCCTTTCCCTTGGAAATGTAGCACTCGAGAAGAGCAAACCCATCAACATGGATGCAAGCATAGAATTACCACCACTCTCTAGAGTTAGAAGTGATTCATACACTATCGATTTTCTCCTTGCAAACACCTTCATCTCAACATCCCTTCCACCTTGCACTCCAACCTCATTTGCATTACATGTATTCTTCAAATCGTTATTCATGCATTGTCTTTAAAACTTCCAGCCTTAAGTACACTACTCATGGCTTGTCCAAACCTTCTATAACCCTAAAGTTTAAGATAGGATGCCTTCTCCAAAAATAATACCACCAACTTTTACTAGGCACTCCATTCTTTTAAAATCTATATCTGATGCTATGAAATGGCTATGAGCCTATTTCCAAGCCCATGATTTTCTAAAATCTTATAGAGAATTCCCAAGCCTAGTACAAATTTGCTAACCTAGCCTAGCCTAATCAAACCCAACCTATTGAACTTGATCTTGCCTAAGCTAACCTAATCGAAGCTAAGCTAAGATAACATAAGCCCATAAAGGATGAGAGAAGGGGGAAGGGGAGAGGGTGCCTTGCATCTTGATAGAACAGAGGGGCTATTGGGGAGGGCAGGCAAGATGCAAGGGCAAATAGGAGGGGCAAGCAATGGAAAGAGATAGTAGGCATGGAAGAGAGAGAGGGGGAAAGGGTGAGGGAGGGAGATTGCACTGCTAAGCAAGGGGAGTTGCATAGAGAGGGAGGGAGGGAGGGAGAATTTTGAGGGAAGGGGGGGCATTAGCTCATTTCATGATAATGGGGGTAGGGGGGATTTTGAACTAATATTAATGGGAATTTTGATTTTTTATTGGAATGGGATACATAATAATAATAAGCACTCCATTCTTAAAGGATTCTCTCCTCATATATTTGAGTTTCCTTCAACCTCAACCCCAGGCAAGGAACATCATGTCCATCGTCTTTCATAATGGCAAGCACATGGTCTTTATGATACACCATGATTTTCTATCTTCATAATAAAAAGTGGCAGATGATAGCATTAGGCAGGTCTCACACTCATCCGAACAAGTGCACACTAAAGGGGCGTCTTGTTGTTGTGGCAAGATCCCATTTATTTATCAAAAAGTGCTCACCTGTCTATGGTGCAAAATATCTTGAACACCGATGGGCTGGGTCTATTGAGCAAACTAATGTAATTTCACCCTTGCCTGGATGAGTGCACACTACAAGGGCATCTACTACTTAGGTAGGATTCCATAATTTGTTTGTTAAAAAGTCCTTGCCTATCTGTTGTGCAAAATCTCATTCAGCATCAAAGGGCGGCCCACTGTGTGGACTAAGAAAAAAATTATGGATCTACTTTTGTTTCCCTCTATCTACCTATGTGTGAATCTAAGATGGCAATGGCAAGCAAGGGGGAGTTGCGCAAGGAGGGAGGGAGGGGGGAAGAATTTCGAGGGGAACAAGGGTAGGGGGGCATTAACTTCGTTTAATTATTTCATTATAGTGGGGGTGGGGGGGATTTCGAACAAATACCAATGGGAATTTTGATTTTTGTGTGGATGGGGATATATAATAGGCACAACCTTCTTAAAGGATTCTATCCTTATAGATTTCAGCTACCTTTAACCTCAACCCCCACTACAAGGGCATCTTATTACTGTGGCACGATCCCATTTGTTTGTCAAAAAGTGCTTGCCTGTCTGTTGTGCAAAATCTCATTCAGCATCAATGGGCAACCCACTGGGTGAACAAAGAAAAACATTGTGGCTATACCTTTGTTTGCCTCCATCCACCTATGTGTGAATGGAATACTCGTCCAGATGGGGATGCTCACTTCTCTCGTCCAAACGAGTGCCCTTTGTACAATCCCAGACATGGCTACAATGGTATATAGGTATGTATTCTTGCTTGTGGCACTAAGGAACATGAATGATAGTTTTTTCTTTTTGGGGAAACTTGCTGGATTTTATTATAAAAAGGGGGGGGGGGGTCAGAAGTCCCAAAAAGACCCATTACAAAAATTACCAAAAAATTGGGCCGGGCCCTAGGTCTACGCTTGGATCATAGTAACCTTCATACATTATTTTAGAATAGTTATATCATTGAGGCACTAACTTACCATAGGGTGGGAAACCTATAAAATCTTTGATGTATCTAGCAAGGCACACTTGACGGACTTCATTACCACCATAAGCTCTCTTAAACCTGGGTCGGGATTTATGTGAAAAGCCAGCTGTTTTCTCATGTACCAAATGGAGAAGCTTTACAATTTTAACTTCAAGGATTTTGTGTGGGGAGAAAAGGGAAGAAAAAGGTAAAACGTGAAGTAGAATGTAGAAGATACGGACATTTGGGATCACTGTGGCGACGTAGGGAATCATTGAGAGGACTCTTTTGTTGGGCAAACCTTTTGTGAGCACAAAAGTATGTGAAGGGGAGAGATTCTTGGATGGTTGCAGCGCAACGCAACGTTTGAGCACGCAAAAAAGACAGTGAATTGCTTTCCAATCCATCTTGCCAGCCAACTGCAGCAACAAGGTTGATTTTCAACTTTGGTACGTCAACCATGCGTGAGCTTTGCTTTGGAAAGCTGCGTTATAAGACTTCCAGGGCCCCTGCTCCGAACAAACACCCCGACTTTCGAACAACCCACGTTTCATTTCTCTGTACATGGCACCGGCTGATCACGATTCACGATTCACCCCCTCCAGCTCTCCACTCTCCCTCTTAACTCACGGAATGGGACTCCGAAGCCTCGCCATCAGCTTTTCGTGGGGTCTTGCAAACCAAGACAGAAAGATTCCCGCTGAAAGATTGTAACGGCGCTAAAACCGGACGTCTCCAGGTTGCTTCTTGCGTGAGGACGTGAGGAAAGGTTCGCTCAGACACCACGACTTCAGGAGGATGACGTGCACAAAAACAAGAGAGCCTTTGAAAGGATTGTATTATGACACACGAGTCGGTGATTACGGACATTTTTCGGCCTTCTCTGTTCGTTCAAGTGTCCGCGAATTGTAGGCTGGGCCGTGGAAAAATCTGTAAATCGCGGAGAACATCAATCTTGCGAACAAGCAAGTGCAAACTTCAAAGCAGATCGTATCGTATAATACCTATTAATTTACCTACGCTGTGCAGCTTCATGAACCGCGCAAGAGGGATGTTGAATAAGAATCTCTGCGCGAACTGTTGCTCTTGAATGCGGAATCCGGATGTTATTGAATTGCCCTCGCAGTCACCGTGTGTACAGCGACTGATCTACATCTGCACCAAAATTGAAGGATCGGCTCCGTACTAGGAAATTGACACAGCGCCTTGAAAGATCCATCCGGGCATTATCTAAAGCATCTAATGCGCTCACAGAAAAGCTCTACGTTGGACTCGGGTCAGCAGACCATATAGGCCATACTACTGCCTTCAGAATCATCATACCTCTCTTTCTCTTTCCGTTCTGGCCCGGAAACAGGAAGCGGGGGAATAGATCACGGGGACGAGATGGGGAAGACACGACCCTGATGGGCACCACCGACGGACCGAACGTACCTCATCAGTGGGTGGGAAGACCGTGGCCCAAGCAAGAGGAGCTCGCATTAACGCTTTACGCTGCTTGATTGCATGGCCTGGCCCTGGTCGAATTCAAGATCAGGATTCCTCATCAGGCCGCCTGAGTCCTGACCGACCCTCAGCAAGGCGACGGGAAAGGGGCAGGGGGGGGGGGTGAGAGAGAGAGAGAGAGAGAGAGAGAGGAGAGACAGGCCCGTACCGCTTAATTGATGTTTTAACAACCAGTCGTGCGTTTCAAGGGTTTTTGTGGCGACTGAGGCGAGCGGCTTGGGAGACCTACTTGTTTGTGGAAGCAAACGCCGATAGGTGGAGAAGGGGGACAGCGAGAGATCATGGAGTTGTTTCTAGGGAGGGAAGGGAAGGGGGTTGCTCTTGGGAATGGGAGAGAGAGAGGGAGAGAACTCTGAGGAGCGGTTGGAGTTCCCGATGGGATTGCGGGAGGTAGAGAAGCAAGAGGCTCGGGGAAGAGGTATGGAATTGTGGGTGGAGAGTGATGGAGGGATAGGGGTGCTGGGAAGGAAGGAAAGCCAAGGCCAAGGGCATTGCTTGATGATGATGAGAGGGAGGGAGAGAGAGAGAGACGAGGTGCTTGCAAGAAGCAAAAGGCGAAATGGAAATGTGTAGTGTAATGGATGGAGCTGTGACGAGGAGCAAGGTTCCATGCAAAACGGTCGTGAGGATGCAGGACGCCATAGGGGTTGTGATATTGGGTCGGGTCAATCCGATCAAAGTGCTGAAGCGAGCTCTGTGATCCAATTGAGCCGTGCCAATATCACATCCCCCTCACTTTCTTCTTCTTTCCTGAAGAGAGCTCTTTCATCCAATTGCGCCGTGCCAATATCACATCCCTGCTCTTTCTTCTTCTTCTCTTTTTCTTCTTACCCCAAGCTCCACCTCAACAGCCTCAGCTTTCCTCCCCTCCATCGCCTTGGTTCCTTTACAACACCTCATCTCTTTCTTTCTTCTTCTTTGGTTTACTTACTCACCCTCCTCCTTGCTTGCACTCGCAGTTTCATGCAGCTCTCGCTCACAACTCGTTCCTCCTCTCTTCTTGCAGTCGCTCGCGAATTTTCTCTCTTTCGGACAATACCCGTCGCTCAGGTATGCACATCTCACCCCTCTTGTTCGCAGTTGTCCTTCGAAATTGTCTATCCTTCGTTGTTGAGTTATCCTTTCAGCCCGTCTCGACGCCGTTTTTCTCCGTTAACAGGCTCTTCGTTGGTAATTCAACTAGCGGACTTCTCAGCCGTTGTGCTTTATGGAAGCCTGAGTTCTATTCGCCGATCTTCCATTCGTGCCTTACTGGCATTCCTCTACTCTGTGGGCAATTGGGAGGCTCGCTTCCTTCGTTTTATGCCACTTGAATGAAGCTAAAATCTCACCTTTGTAGATTCAACAGGCCAAACCCTGGCAACCCTTCGGGCTAATTACAAGAGACGCTTTTCACATGCTCACACCTAGTCGTGCCACATTTCACCCCAAAAGGGCTCCCAAGAGCTGTAGTCTACATTTCTGAGGAAACAGAGTCCCAATTCTTACACTAACGTTTACCAGTCGTTCATGTGCTTATCATTTAGGGCATGCTTAAGCATTTATGTATCAAGATGTATCTTAGTTAAGATGGTGTTCTAACTGCCATTTCAGCATAGTTTCCCTGCAACAAGGACAAGGATGGGCAATTATCTTCATTGGTTGAAGCCATCAAAGGGGTGGCATTTCGGGAAAACTTTCTTGACAAGGACAAGGATGGGAGAAGGATGGACAATTATCTTCATTGGTTGAAGCCATGAAAGCGAAGAACTAGCTATACCACTATGGGTTTACACTCAATCTATGGCATCTCATCTACCCTTATTTTGAAATTATCGACACTAAGGGTGTACACTCTCTGAGCGATCTCATGTACCCATGTTATCAATTTTGGATTCTCTTATGGGGGAACAAGGCCAATTTATTACCAACTTTGATGCAAGGTTCATTGTGTATTTTCAATTTTGGCAATACATTTCATCATCCCTATTTCACTAAAACTGTCTTCTAGACAGTAACACTATTTTAGATATAAAACTTCATGTGCATTATTCTTGTATAGTATGAATTTCCACCATTTGTTAGAATTAGTATTTTTGGGTTCGTTGTCAATGTTGATACTCTTGATCATTTGATTGTCATTTGCTCTTGGTGGCATTTTTTATGAATATGGTTATGGTTATATCATATATTTGTTGCCATATAAAAGTGTTGAAAATCTATATCCTTACATGTCGAGGAGAAAACTTACCTCTACATTAGTGCATATGGGATGACTTCTTACCATTGTGGTCACCTTTTATATGTTGTCCTAGGTATGCCTTGTGGATGAAGTGCATAATTTGTTATAAGTGCACTTATACAAGGGGCACAGAAAAGGGTGGAGGTGTTTGAGAGGGAGATACTCCTCTGGTAGGTAACCTTGCAATCCATGGAGGAAAGAATATTGTAAAGTCTTCAACCAAAGGTTAGCACACATAATGGGATACATGCACATACAAAGATGTTAGTGCACACAAGGGGACCTACCCACCATGGCTTTCCATGCTTAGAGAGGAGGTGCATAGAAAATCAAAGATTTACACCTTTGGAGCTACTTTTTTCTATACTTTGGCATAGAGTCACATGATAATGTACTAATGCAATTGCATTCCTTTGGAGATTGGAAAGAGACCTATGAATTTGTTTGAGATTCACTTTGAAAGCACCTAACATAAGTATTGGGACGAGTTCTTTGATTTTGTTTGACATCACTTTTGCTACACCTAATACTAGACATGCTTGTGCATTGACTACAAGCATTTCAAGCAAGAAGCTATTCAGAGTAGGGTTGTGTAAGAGGAGTATAATGTACTTAATTAAAGTGCATTGAGGAGCTCAAGCAAGAAGTTATTGAGAGTAGCATTGTGTGAGTGCAAGAATGTTGTACTTAATTAAAGTGCAATGAGGGGCATAGATGGCAAATGCATAAAGCTTAGGCACATTGCCTTGTTCTTTCAAAAAGAAGCAAGGGAGTTAGCGGTGTCTCTAGATGGTAAATGCATAAAGCTTAGGCGCATTGCCTTGTTCTTTGAAAAAGAAGCAAGGGAGTTAGTGGTGTAGACATCTTGACATGGAAACTAGTGAAATTGCTAATCAACAACCCTATAGAAAATATTTGGGCTAGTTACAGTCACTTATTGGTAGTGCTTCACAAAATGAGATATATATGTAAATGGCTAGCTCCTTTTTTCCTCCCCTCAAGAACAATCAAGGGAGTACCTCTTAAGGAATAATGTGTGATAGGAATTATGTCCTCATGTGAGTGCTCGTGCATAAGCATTGCCAATAATCTTGCTTAATAAGTGCCTTGCGCTCCTTGTTGGAGGTCTCGAGAAACAGGGAGGAAGGAAGGAGAGACGCCAAGATGGAGGAACTAAGGAGTAGGGAGGGAGGAATGTGAGCCACTAGGGGGAGGGAGGAAACGAAGTAGAGGCTCATGGAAACAAAGGTCAACAAGGGGAGGCGAGTAGAAGTTCACAAAAGTAGGGGTGTAATTGAAGGAGATGAGGTGGAGGAAGCAACGAGAGATGAGGGCGGGGAGTATGTGATACCACGTGGGAGGAGGAAGTGGCGGCCAGAGAGGGGAGGGGATGACATCAGTGAGGGAGAGGGAGAAAAGGAGGCACCAGAGAGGAAGGGAGAGGCCACAAAGGGTAGAGAGACCAAAGAGCAGAAGGAGAGGATGAGAGAGGAAGGTCAGTGAGAGGGAGCATAGAGATTTGATGAGGGTGAGAGACGAAGGTCGGCGACGGGGGCATTGAATTTAATCTACTCATTGCCCATTGACTTGGCTTATTTTGGTTTAATAGTTTGGGAACCCTTATAAGTTAGCTTAATTGATTACATTTTTTTGGAGGGAGGGAACTAGTTAATAGGAGATATGAATTAAACTTGAGTAGGGGGACATATTGAGAAGGCTGCATGTGAACAACCAACTTTCATGCATTGTGAATCCAAACATGTGGGATATTGAGAAGTTTGCATGTGAATTAAGAATTATCATGCATTGTGATCCCAAACATGTTTATATATAATTACAAGCCCGGTGTTGCAAACGATATGTTTGATACTTTAAAGACAAGACCAAATTTTCTCAAGAGAAAGGCTGTGTTAGGAAACACCTTTGATATTCAACTTACCAATCTTAAATTATAAATTCAAATATCTTTTGGAGTATACCAAAATGATAATGGTGTTACATGTTAAAATGTATACTCACAACTTACAACTCCTCTCCTGAATAGATACCCTTGTATCAATATCCAAAACATCTCGTTTGTGTTCAATCCAAGGTGCTACATCAGGGTCTCTCTCTCTCTCTCTCTCTCACACACACACACACACACACACACACACACACACACACACACACACACACACACACACACACACACACACACACACACACACACACAACATCCATCCTATCCTCTAATTGATGTATTCAACTACATTCTCATACATCACATCTTCCACGATGTATTGCATATCCTTTTTTGGTGTACTTTTAGATCTTCACTGAGGCCATATGCATTAGGGAAAAAGGGAACTCATTTTGGGGCCCTGTAAGAAATTCACTATTTTTTGATTTATTTCTCTCCTAAAAGACCTCAAAAATAGTAAAATACGGAAACGTGGCTCAGAACTGTCAGTAAGGACTACAGAACTGTCAATTCAAAAAGGAATAAGATAATCTTTTGTCTGACTAACACGATTTTGTATTAAATATCCTCTTAGATTTTTTTTTGTTTACCAAAGATTCCGCATCTCTTTGGCGACGTGTGGAGGCCTTTCATAAAGAGACCATCACTGAACTTAGTGATTGCAAGTTTTCAAAATATTCACATGGATACCGCCACACTTCCATGATTCATGTTACAAAATGACTATGAGATTGAAAAACAAACTTCGCAACCTGAGAAGCACAAAAAATGGCCGATACTAGTGAGTCACTATCTGAGAAGAAGCAATTACACCATCTTCACATCGACTTAGAAGAACAATATGCTCCAGCACAAAAAAGACGAAAGGATACGGTGCTGAATGCTCAACAGCGGGAAAATATGAGAAGAGAAGGGCTTCAACATATTGACTTATGGTGCGATGGAAGCATATATCCAAAATGTCAAGTAAAAAACTCTACACCTCCATTTGTCAATCCCACCACATTACTGAGGTTTGCCGGCGATGGACAAAATGGACTTCTTGGTTATATTTCAGCGCAGTCTGCATTTGCGGAAACGTATAAAATGATGTACCTACAAGAAAAGGGGGCCAAGATGGAGGAGATAGCCATTCGTGCAAAATTGGAGCAGCAGTTGCAGAATGAAATTGAGGAGCATTCAAAGAGTAAAAAAGAGTTGACAAGAGCAAGAAAGAAGAGAACCGTGCTTGGAGACAGACTACGTAGCAGGAAGATTAAAAACATTGCAAATTTGAAGGCTGGGACTAGTGGATGCAAGCGACGAATTCAGGAAGCAAGGTTAGATTGAAATTTATCATTTTGTATACTCAAAAAGGCTCTCTTCCAGACTATATCTATTTCGTTGATTGTCGCAAAATAAGAATGGAGGTGCTGAATGATATAGTCATATTGTGTTGTTACTATAGGAAATTATTGGAGCCTGCAAAAGAAAATATGGACCCGAACCTTCTTCCTGTTAAACAAATGAAAGGATTGCTTTCTTGCGGTGTAGCAAAAGGTTTGATTGAGGAAAAAAAATACAAAACAGTCAAACGCAATGTTGTAGAGGACTTTGTATCCAATAATCAAGTTGATGGCACTATAATCCAAGAGGCTCTTGATGTTAGTGGAGTTAGCAGGAAGGGATATAGTTCGATTTTCCATGCGATATCCTCAACTTTGAAAGATCAAAGGATTAAACGAGTTTTACTGCCGAATCCAGCAACCGTGTGGAGGATAAGAGGTCATTTGAATGAAAGTATAGATGAATTTATTGGGCAATATATCCATATTGAAGAAATATTTCATGGTGTTAAAGGAACCACTGTGTATGATCCTTGGAACAATATATTTTTAGATCTGCAACAACTTCAAAAAAGAATGGTCGAGTTTTATGGAATAACATTTGAGGAGTGCAAAGGCATTTTGAAATTTGTTATCAAACTGGATGAGTGTGAGGTTGTAAAGGAAAAGAAAATGGAAAGAGTTACTATTACATTGATGAATGGAGCAATTGATACATCATTGACTGAAGCGAGTTCGAAGTATTTTAGTGTGCAGTCAGAGAAACACATATGGTGGTTAGGCTCGTTCCAGGTATGATCATTTTTTGTTTTATACTTGATTTTGGTCATTGTTTTCAAATCTGATATAGTAATACTTTTGTTTTCTATAATCTCGTAGGTGAAGACCGAAGACCATGAAACACTAGATTGGGTGTTTCACCACACGGAAATACCAAGAATAATCAAAAGACAAGTGCAAGGCGAGAATCTCCATGTTGCAGGAAAAGGTGATTTTCAAGTAGAGTGGCACATGGCCGGGGATCTTAAAACACTTAAGTGCATGTATAACATTAGTAAAGGAGGCAACTCAAAGTCTCCTTGTCTTTACTGCAAAGAATCAGCTCAAGTAATGGATTCAAAATGGTGGAAGAGAGCACCTAATAGAGATAAAGTTGACCCTGACTTCAAGGCCATTCTGGACATTCCACTATGTAATGTTCACATCTGCACATTGCATGGTCTATGTCGAATTATTGAGAAATTGGTATTTTTATATATTGGATTTGCTTGGAAACTCCGTCCCGAAAAAAATAGAAAGGATGCTCTTCAAGCATTGGAAAAAGTGTTATCCGATATAGGTCTGCATGGAGGAGATGTTCAAATCACAAAGGATTTTAAAAAGTCTACCAATGGCAAGGAGGTACCAATCAAGCCCTCTATTGGTGGTGTTAACGCAAGAAGATTCTTGTCTCGACCCAAACACAGTAAGCAAGTAAGGCAAGGTAGAGCAATTTCAAAGATTAATTATGGATTGTGGAAGCAAGTCCATAATGCTATGAAAGATCATGAGGCAGATGGGGAAGCACGAAATAGGAAGGCAGAGGTGTGGAGGTCTCTTGATCAACTCTTCATGTTCTGTGACAAAGTAACATGGACAAAGAGTGATTACAAGAACTTTGAGGAGGCAATGTCAATGAAAGACGCGTGGACAGCCTGCAATATAACTCACTACATGGTAAGGTTATGTCTTTTTCTTTTACTTAAGTGTGATCCTCTTTTTTTTTATTACTTACTATGCATTCTTATGTCTTACAGCATATCATATACAACCACCTTCCCTATTTTGTCAAAAAGTATGGATGCCCAGCTATTTGGTCTACCCAAGGCATGGAGAAGTCTCACTACATGGCACGTAATGCATTTTTTAGACACACACAACACTATGGAGGGAGTCAGAAGGCGAATAGTCTGAAGGAAGTCTTCCAATGGTTTTACCGAGGCATACTACAGAGGCTGCATGCTAAAAGAAAAGTTGCTAGCTCCAAAATCAAGCTTGCTTTTCTTCTAGCCCAAAAGCAAAGACGAAGACAAGCTCTAGACAATTCAATTGCAGCAGAGAGACATAGACAATGGAGGGAATCGAAGATATTTAGAAACCATAAATGGACAAGTAAACATGAATAGGACTCATTTGTAACTTATTGGTGTTATGTCCACATGTTTTCAAACTCATTCAATAGAAATTTTTTTAGTGGAACAAGTGACTCTTGGTGTTATGCATGAAAAGTATTTCTTTTGTGAAACATATGATCTGAACTTAATACAATTTGTTTACAATTTCAATATATTGTTCATTTAATATTTAACGACACCACTCTATGTAAATGTACAAATCATTTCATCATCAACTTATTAATCATTTATACAAGATCATACCAGATATCAAAGACTTTATACAAATCAGTTCAAATTTAATATAATGTTTGTGCTATATTCGATGACTAAATCCTATTTCTCCCAGGGCCTTCCGATCGGAACTCTCTTTTTGATCTTGATTGGAGTCTTTTTCTTCTTTATTGGCTTGATGTCGACTGTCTCTTTATCCTTTTCTTCAGCTCTCTCCACCTGTTCCTCTTCTTGGACTGTGTGGCCTGATGCAATCATGGGTGGCTCTCGAAACCTTACGAGCTGGTGTTTTCCATAGCCCTCCAGATATTTGGGCTCCTTAACACCACATGCTAATGCATAAGAAGTGTAAGACAAAAAGTAAGCGGCCCTAGAGGCCTGCTTATTCACATAATCTCCAAATATATCTATGGCAGACAACCTCTCTATCAAAATGATCTTTTCCTTTTGCCATGAAAGAACATGTCCACCTAAAGCCCTGGACAAACATTTTAGGAAGTAAACAATGGCTTCTCCATTGTTGCTCAACTGCCTATGGTAAATCAAGATCTTGGCACTGCCTAGATCATGAATATAATGAGCTAGGCCTGACATTTTGCGAAACCCAACCTGCCTGCTTCCACTTGATCTCTGGAGGAATGTGTCATCCTCAATTTGTAGCTGCAACATATCAAAGGATTGGAGTGAGACAATACACAACCTACAAAAACAAAGTTAAGCAGAAGTCAGAGTATATGATTTGAAGTACCTTCTCATTTTCATCAGCAACAAGCAGTTCATCTTTCCAAAGATTTATCCCTCTCCCTTCTTGTCCAGCCTCTTCTTTAGGCTTTTCTGTGTATAGTGCTGAGAGATTCATAGCTTCCTGTGTGAGCTGGAAGGCAGCTTCATCTGGCTCTTGGAACTTTTCAGCCTCTTTGAAACAAAATGAAAGGGCCTCTACAGGATCAAACATTGTTTCCAAAGCCAGTAGTGAATGGTCATCCTCTATGCCAACCTCCTTGTTAAGCCTTGAAGCCTGGGCAATAAGGGAAATGGCATAGTCCTCCCTCAAATCAAACATACACTCTATATCATGGAGGAAAACATAATCCTTTCCACCAATCAACACACCTGGAAGCATGGGCACTGCATAGTTGCTGCTCTGAACATCAAAATCTTCAACTGGCTCTGCTCCCCTCAGAGTTTTTGTCCTCAGTTGAACAAGGTCAAGAGCAGCCACTTGCAGCCCCTCATCCTGAAGGTTGATATCTTCTTCTTGCTCTGCCATTTCTGTGACCAAAGAAACATCCTCCTTTTCCTCTGCTTCAGATGTGTCTTCTTCTTCTATTTCCTGGCCTTGTTCATCCAAAGACTCCTGACTGAAGACAATGTACATAAGAAATGCCATGCTCTCCTCCAGCACTCTGCACTTTCTGGTGTGCAAAGTACAGTTGAATTTATAGTGATCAGGCAGGCTGTCAAATCTTCTGTTCACATGGTACCTCAGCCTGTCATTGGAGACAATATGATTTATGTGCACAAAAACCTTTTCTCCTTCCACAATTCTTCCTGCCTCTGTCAGTTCTTTGAAGGTATCCCAATAGTCTGAAAGAAAATCTTAGTGCTGCTCCAGTATAGAGCTCATTGTGAACTCCATGTTGAAAATACTGTGGTATATATGGAAGTTACTCTGAGCCTTGCATTTGTGAAGAAACTCAAATAGGAGCAAATCTGGAGAATTGTCCTCTTCTGGTTCCATTTGTTTTTTGATGGAAGAATCAGCACTCTGCTCCAGTCTCTTCTTTTTGCCTGTTCAAAAACTTATATACTATGAATTCTATATGCTGACATATGCAATTAGTGAATGCATTGTATATCACCAGATAATTCCTTCATGACATCTCATGACTCACCTGGTGATTGCTGTGGTCTAATAATAGCAGCAGAAAAGTCCAGCTTCCTCTTGAAAGGTGGGGCCTGGGAGCCAGCTGTTCCAAAACAAAAACATTTCTCATCATCAAGGAAGATTTCCACAGGGCTAAAGATAGCAAATTAATGAGGTAGAAGTGAGAACCAAATCATACACAGGAATTTGCAGCAAAATGCGATATGGGCTATTTAGAGAATTATAAACCACTCTCCTCGCATTTTGTTGCAAATTCTCAAATTCTGTTCATGTGCATGTCAAATCAAGCACTGGGTTCATCTCAGTGATTCCTGGACACTATGATCTCATATGCAAGAGAAATAATGGAATGAGTGAAACTTTTCATGAGGAATGTGTCAACAACAGGAATCTGCAGCAAAATGCGATATGGGCTATTTAGAGAATTATAAACCACTCTCCTCGCATTTTGTTGCAAATTCTCAAGTTCTGTTCATGTGCATGTCAAATCAAGCACTTGGTTCATCTCAGTGATTCCTGGACACTATGATCTCATATGCAAGAGAAATAATGGAATGAGTGAAACTATTCATGAGGAATGTGTCAACAACAGGAATTTGCAGCAAAATGCGATATGGGCTGTTTAGAGAATTATAAACCACTCTCCTCGCATTTTGTTGCAAATTCTCAAGTTCTGTTCATGTGCATGTCAAATCAAGCACTTGGTTCATCTCAGTGATTCCTGGACACTATGATCTCATATGCAAGAGAAATAATGGAATGAGTGAAACTTTTCATGAGGAAGGTGTCAACAACAGGAATTTGCAGCAAAATGCGATATGGGCTGTTTAGAGAATTATAAACCACTCTCCTCGCATTTTGTTGCAAATTTCTTGTTTCTATTCATATCAACCTACAATCTTATTTCTGGGTGATTTACCACATTCTTGAACAGTATAAATTGAAAATGTAAGAAGAAGGATGGAGCTGAGTGAAGACATTGGGACATCAAAAATCCAATGGATGGAAGAAATAAATGTTGAAAAACATTGAAACCAATCTAGAATTCTGACCTTTTTTTTCCTTTTCCATGCTGATGGAGTTTATGGAGTTGCACTGGTAAATCTCCTGCTCTTTCTCTAGCTTGAACTTTGCACTCTAGGTAACCTGGAGATCTGGCAGTACTATCTTCAGGCAGGTTGCAGTTTGGATGGAGTGTGCTGGGTAGGAAAGGATCAGAGAGAAGGAAATGGAAGATGCGAGGGTCGTGGCAGGGATGAAAGATTGGGATCCAGGGGAGGGAAAAGTGGTTGTGGTATTGATGATGAAATCATGAATGGCACAAGTTCCAAGGCATAAAGTGTACTTTCACACGTGCCAAATTTCAAACTCCAAGAGATTTGGGTCCCATCCACACGTGTGAAAAACGACTACATTCCACACGTGTGGGATTTAGAGATTCTTTAATTCTATTTGCACTTATTTGTGGTATCCTGTTTTAGACCTCTTGCCCTCCAGTCTCTGCTCTCTTGCCTCCCTACCTCCATACTCTACAGCATCAGCATCCTGTCCAGCAGCACAGGTTCATCCTCAGCACAGATTACTCCTCAGCAGCACAGCACATCCACAGATAGATTCCAAGTGAGTAACAATGGGTTCTCCCCTTAGTCTCTGCAATCTTCTTGCCTAAAATAGAAAAAATACATCCTGCATGGAAATGCATAGACTCAAATCAAGACAGAGAAATCACTGTAGGAATGCAGATCTTCAAGTGTGATATTTGCATGTGAGGGTAAAACTGTACTTATGGGTTCTCCCTTTAGTCTGTGCACACTTCTTGACTTCCATAGACTCAATCCATCCTGTATGGTTATGCAAACACCTTCAAATGACTGAAGGCATATTCCAGCATGTTGCCTCATGAATTTCTAGCAAAATGCGAGGAGAAGGCATTAGGAATTTCAAACTACTGAAATCGCGTTTTGTTGCAAATATTGAAATATTGCTTCATCAACCCCTGTCATTCTGGTTTTGTGACTTCCATAGCTGTAATCTTCTTGCATAAACTCCATTCATACTGTATTTAGTTGGAGAGACATAGAAATCACTGTAGGAGTGCACCAGCATGTCATTTCAAAAATTTGCAGCAAAATGCGATGTGGACCTGTTTGAAATTCCAAACTGCTCATATCGCATTTTATTGCAAATTTCTCTATATGGCTTCTTCCACCCCTGTGATTGCCTTTTCTTTGTTAGAACATGTTCTCCATGTCTGTGATCTCTTTCCAATCCTTTGCATGCAGTTTTTCAGAGTGATGGCAAGAACCAAGTCAACTGCAAGGAAAGTTGGCAAAGGACCAGGGCTTGCAGCAACAGCAGCTGGGGCAGGTACCAAGAAATTTAGTGTGCCTCCAAAGGGAAGAGCTGCACATGGCAGGAAGGGTAAGCCAATGAGCTTGCTCAAGCAAAAGGCCAAAAGATTGAATCAGGGTGCAGGTGTGCTAAGGGAGATCAGGAGGCAACAGAAAGCTATAGGCTTTGCAATACCCAAAGCACCCTTTCAAAGACTGGTGAGAGAAATTTGTGACAGTTGGAACCTTGGGTTCAGGTGGAATAGAACTGCCATTCTTTCCTTACAGGAAATGGCAGAGGATTACTTGGAAAAATATTTTGAAGATGCAATGCTTGTAGCAGCCCATGCTCACAGGGTGACTTTGATGGCCAAAGACTTCAACACTTTGTCCAGAGTGAGATGGAGGTATGACAAGCTTGTTCATCCTCTGTGGAATGGCAGGACATCAAAATGAGAGACATATTGCTAATTCCACCTACAAGGAAGTTGAAGGTTGATGAGGTAAAGGTTGTTGAGGTAACACACTCAAAGAACACCAGAGGGAAGGCTGCTTATGAGGACTCACTAAAGCAGCAAATAAAAGAAACAAAATCTGTTATAGATGTGGAGACTGGAAAGAAGGAGCTACAGATACATAGAAGGTTGAAGGAGCTGGGCCCTGATGTAGTTGTTCATAATGAGGATGAAGTTTCAGTGAATGATTTTGATTTGACAAAACAATGCTTAGCAGCATTGGCTCATAAGAATGAGTATTGCTCAGATACTATCATTCTTGCAATGCTCTAGTAAGTGTCTATAAATTTTACATTTTTTGCAAATCAATCCTCCTTGTAACTCCTTTATAACCTACCCTAATTATTTTCTGATCCTATGCAGCATGATGAGAAGCTGGCTTCACCCCTCTGTACAGCATACAGTCCATATTGTTGATCCAGCCATTTCTTCTAAATTAAGAGATGCAAAGGAGACTCCCATGAGTATTTCCAGCTGGTTCAAACACTGCAATTTTGAAGTAATTGATGTTTTGCTACTTCCATACCATAGCAGGTATGTGGGTGACTACTTCTTTTAAGATTCTTCTTTAATATTGGGAACTCTTGTAGCCTTTCATTTTTTAATGCTTTTTTCCTTATGCAGTGACCACTGGAGTTTTGTGTCTATTGACATCCAGCAGAAGCAATGCTTTCTATTCAACTCTCTAAAAAACACACAGAGAGAGCTGAAATTGTAAGTGCTATGTGTGCTTTTTGAACTTAAAACTTCATTATTTTGATATCATACTAACTAAATTATACATATTGTAGTTGTATTAGAAGGCTTTTAGATGCATTGGATCACTGTCCTCCAAATGTCTCTCTTTTGGATTCAATAGAGCCAATAAGTCTAGAGGTAAAAAGTCTATTAAATGCTATGTCTTTGAACTTATTGAATAATTTTGTTTTGTGCTGATGCTAACAGTTTCTAACATATCTTTCTAACTGTACAGACACCACAACAAAATGATTCAAGTAGCTGTGGATGGAGGGTGCTGATCAATGCAAAATATATACTTTCAAGCTACTTTGAGAAGGAACAGCCAGACCTGGTAAGGAAAAATACTTTTCATTTAGCTTGAAGATAATTCATAATGATACAAAGTGTTCTAAATTATCCTCTGCCATTGCAGATGAAAGAGGATAGCTTCAGCTCCAACTATGCACATAATTTTAGAGCTCATACAATTTGGAGGTTTTTGAGCTATGCCTCCCCCAAACCTATTGTACCAGCTACTGTGGAGCTGGGTGAAAGCTCTAAAGTACAAGAAGGTGTCATACACCTTGATCCCACAAATGAAGCACCTAATGCTGAGGACTAGAAGCCACAGGAGCAATCACAGAGTGCTGAGGAGGAGCAGACATAGGAGCAAAGACCTGCTGCTGATGTTGAGGACAAGGTGGAGAAGCAGTAAAGAGAGGCTTCTGGGGCAGTGGAGGAGACAGGATGGAGCACGGACAGGATGGAGCAGCAGAGAGAAGATCCTCCAGAAAATGTAGAGCAGCCTCTGGATCAAGCTGTACATAAATAGAAAATGGATGTCAGAAATATGTTCTACAGATTCAGCTACACAGTCCTGTACAAAATCTTACTTGATTGAATACAAAACCTTTGTTTATGGAGTCTGTGTTATCTCAATTTTTAAATTTTCTATGTCTTTGCATTTTATTGAGCTCTCTCTTCTTTTGAGTAACTGCAAAAAAGCAATATGAATTAGAGTGGTAAATTAAACTAATAGCAATGCTTAATGAGACTAGGATAAATCAGATGGTGTACTTTTCTGTTGTTGTAGATAAATAAAAAGTCGTTTGAGATAGAACCTTCAGTCTCAAACAGAATGTCACTGCGCAATTGAGCTAGGGAGCAACATTCTCTTAATGAGATATTGACTAGCACATCACCATTCTCAACAACATCAATATCAATAAGTTTATTTTCTGCACCAAAAGACTCTTCATCTTGATCCATTGGGACAAGCTTTGTGCCTAGCTTTCGACTGCGCTTGTAATAAAAAGAGAAAATAAAATTTTGTGATGCAACCATGTACTTCAGTTGCATAGAAGGTTGGACCACCTCACAAAACACTGAACTACATGTCTTCTTATCCCAACCTTTATCCAAAATTGTGGCATGCATGCCGAATTTGTTGCTTTAACTGTGAACATTGTTTTTGAAACCTTCACTGGAAAGGTATTAAACAAGTCCACAAAAACTGTGAGAGGCATGCACAAAGAAATTTTTACTATCCTAGTGGCAATATTGGGCCTCAGAGCTTTCTGTACTTCTGTAAAAAGCTTCGCCCTATATGCCTCTGTAACACTAGAATGTGGGTGAGGCCAATCCACTGAATTCCACGCCGGAAGGTCTTGTTTTATTAATACACCATGTGTGTTAGCTTTGTCCAGCAACTGATAAAAATGATCAGTAAAAAATATACCCGATTGAGCTAGCTCTGTTGCACATCGACCTTGGTATTGTTGTTCTCCTATCGATCCATGCAAAACATCTATAAATCCCAGAATACAATCGATGTTTTGCCATGTCTCATACGATGAAGGATATAAATCTGAAATAAAACAACACAAGAATGTCAATAAGCTAAGAGAGAAAGCTTCATCTTAAAAATCCATACACCTCATGAAGAAAAAAACCACAATAGAAAAATATACAATTAGGCTTGTGTTGTGGAAGATTTTTTGGATAGTCTCGCAAGACAAGTTCTTTATGCATGTACACGTGCTGAATCAAAACTTCTTTCACGGATATCTTCCCTTTGGTGATTTTAAAATCTCGTACTCTTCCCTTCCACGATGCCAAGAAAATGTTTTTTGTCTGGGGTCTTTTTCTTTTGCTAGGTTGCATGAGCACCCATGCTCCTTTCGAAACACTAAACCTTTCCCAAGTTCCTTCCGTTTTGACTGTACTTGAATTCTTTACCGACGAAATAGAAGAAGCAGGTCGACGGGGTAAGGATGTTTGGTATAATTCTGCCTTCGTAGCATTATCATCCACAGAGCGTCTTCCACAAGAACGGCCGTGGTTTTGGTTCACCATGGAGATTTTCTGAATCTGTAACAATAGCAAAGTAATGTAACTAAGATAACAATTTGAAGTTTCAAGAAAGAGAAAGTGGGCAGACAGACAGTTGACGAGAAACATCTTACTCTACGCCAAACAGGATCAAGGGAGCAGTTTTGGAAAAGAAAGGCTGTTACACAATGAGGCAATGGTGTAGAATGGTAGACCTTTCGCACGAAAGGCGGCACAACATTTGAAAGTTCAAAGGAAGGTGGAAGCGGGAAGGATCTTGTCAGATAAAATGTCAGTTTAGATTCTATCTTCTTGTCCAAAGATCTTCTGAGAATAAAAAACCAATCTCCACATTAATGTAGCACGCTTGTACTTACATAAAGTATTGTTTCTTTTTTCTATTTTCCCTTATTTTCGTGAATTTTCAACGTTACGTTGGCCTTCTATTGATTGGTTGAGAGCTTATTTTTCCAAACCGTAAGAGGCCCCAAAATGAGCTCCCTTTTCTCCTAATGTCCTAGAGTAAAGTGTATTCCAAGTATCAACCACACTTTGGGCCATTGTATACCAAGAAGTCTTTGTTTGCTTCTATGTCATAGGCATCTCTATGTACAAACAAGCCATAACCTACACTTTAAATTGATGATCTATCAACCATCCTCAATATATGTATTTCAAAGAAATGATTTTGGAGTGGGAGGAGTTTAATACTAAGGACATAAAAGAGTTCTCCAACTCCGTACTTATTTCGACCAGTTCGACTTCCTTTAGTTCTCATTTTTGTTCATTTTTTCAATAACTCTTCATCCTTTTCCTTTATGCACAGGGTTGGATGACTTGTTGGAAGAAGTGAAGAATGAAGTAATTCTTCAATTTGACCATAAGGTGAATAGCTTGTGGGAGTATAATCTCTCCGTAACATTGGATTCTGTATTTGACATCAAATGTGTTCATTTTGAAGGGAAAAGATTGGTATGTAGCACTACTCTTGGCTTATAATTTTGTAGAATGGAAATCCTTTTTGTACAAGCTTCTCCATAATTATTGTCATGTAAATCACATTCTTACTTAACAATGTTGATCATATACCCACGTGAAAGTGCTCAAACAATTTATCTAAGGATTGAACACATCCTGAAGCAGAATCCACCGTGTCCTTCCAACAATCTATTCAACAATTGAACACATCCATTCCGAAGAACAATCCAGTGTGTCCTTCCAACTTGTATATTTTTTGTGAATATCAAAAGGTTTATTAAACTTGAGCAAAATTTCATGTAATCTCTTTGTTATCATAGATGGAGAATGATACAAGTGCTCCATTAACTTATCAAGTTCTCCTCTGTGTGGTATTTCTAGATGCAATGGATTTTTATTTGTATCATGGCATGCTAAAGTTTCATTAAGTTGTGAAGCTAGGCTTACAAATGCTTAAATATACTCTATATTTTAATCACATTCTTTGTGCTCATTTAAGTATTGTTAGGTAGAGAACAATATGAGTTTTAAAACTGATATTTTTTCAAAACTGCCTAGGTGCTTAAATAATGACATAATATATTTTACAATTTGCAATAATGGTACTTTTTACAGACTTCCCAAGTCCTTTATCTTCTTAGTTCCTATATAATACAAAAACTTTTGACATTTACATCAAAAACTCAATTGCAAGGACTCAAGGAGTTTCAAAGATACATTGTAGGAATAGCAAAAGAAGTTTTCATTATAATTGAATAGATGTTATTTACAATAATATAATTCTTTAGTTTTCACCATAATTCAATAGATATTATTTAGAATAATGCTTTAGAAACCATTGAAAATTATGGCTTCTCATGTGCTCTTTGGGATGAAAGCTTTTGCATAGCAAAATTTTCAAGGTCTGTAAGGACCTTTGCATATTGAACAGTAGTTTGGGTTGTCACTTGATTCTTGTTTGAAGTTTGCACATCTGCATTGTGTAAATCCTCTCGATTGTCTACATTATCTTCTTCAAGGTTTGCCCATTCTCTAAGCTAGAAAGACTAGGTTTGAGCACTTTTCACTCATCTCATTCTCATCTTCATTGTTGCTCACAAAGGTAAATATATTTCTCACTACAAGGAGCTTGTATCTTTTCGGTGTACATACCGCACTAAAATATTTTTTTGCTAACATTAAAAACATCAGTAGGTCAATCAAATTTTTTGTCATAATGAGCACATTAGTATGCACATTGGTATATCCATCAATATGCTCGTCACACCCCATTAGTATGTACATCGATATATCTATTGGTAATTTACAACTGTTGATCGTCGTTGGTATCACATAGGTACGAGTAACCTAACCCATCTACGACGGGCTAGAGACCTACTCTGTCGGGTCTCAAGATGCTAAAATGTCATTAATTTCAATAGATAGAATATCCAGTAAAGGCACCTCATGGGTTGGTTGCACAATAGTAAAGGTGAAGCATAGATGGTAAATCTCAAAATTAAAAAGATGCATTTTCCACACATGTCTGAACATGTAATAGCTACATCAAAGAACTGACTGATATGTCCAAATACACATCCGCAAACAAAGTCATAACTGAACATACAAAATCTACAATAGACACACAAACATCCCTAAGGGAAAAGTCTACGGCCATGTACTACAGGGTAAAGCCTGCGGCTATATACTCCACGTCCGTCATGTCCGCCCCCCGGCTATGAATGTACATCGGAGTACCGAAAATCGTATCTCGACCAACGTATCTCGACCAAAATCACACAAAAGATAATTTAGGGACTATAATTATTGAGCTATAAAACTTTTATACCTATATGTTGGTAAAACCCAACTCATTCGTTAGAGTACTTACTCAGATGCAAAGGGCTGTGAAATCACACAAAAATATAATTATTGAGCCATAAAACTTTTATACCTGTATGTTGGTAAGACCCAACTCATTCATTAGGGTACTTAATTATACGCAAAGAGCAGTGAATAGTGCAGACAAAGGTGTATGTATAGTCCCCATTTTTCCCTCGATAGTGTTAACAGATTGGTTAATAATATGCCACTATAGGTTAACATATGCCATAGGGGTTTAAGTGATGTGATTTGATGGACAATGGCAAGTTCGTCAAGGATTGTGTCTTGGAGCTAGATGGGCCCAAGAAGATGGTAAAAGAATGAGAAGGGAGAGTGGTATAAAGAGATTAGGGTTGGCCCTCCCTTCAAAGGTAACTTGTATAAAAGGCCAAATGGTTGACTTTGGTCTTCATTGTTGTTTGCACAAGTTTGAATACAAGCTCCCTCTTCTCTTCCAAGAGGGTGTTTTGGGTGTTCTCTTGTTTCCATTGTAGTGCCCTTGTGGTGTGTCTGCCACTCCATCCCCCTTCACTCTCCTCTTCCTTTCTCCTTCTCCCTCCCTTCTCCCGTCCCTTCTCCCCTCTTCCCCTTCCCCCTTTCTCGCATGGAGACCACTTGAGTTACACTTGCGAACGACTCGTGCCTTGCATTGCTCTCACAAGGAGTAGCTTGGAGTGAAGGCTCCATCGGCATCTCTTCAACATCCCCATGACACGCGAGTCACCACCAAGACCTACACAGATAGAAAATCCGTGTCCGCACAATTGCATAGTATCCTAGCCAATAGATAGTGATGGTCTGTAGTCCATCATCCCTATGAAGCCGGCAAGCCAGGACAGTGTAATATCCCAAGTGGACTCATCGCTCCAATGGACGGTGGATGTGGAGATTCATTACAAACCTTGAATCGAACAATCCTAAAAGACAAACAATAGCATGTTTCCCCACTCATATTTAATCCAAATAACCTTTTGTTTTAACAAAAATAAATCAACAAACAATGTACACGCTCCCTACCCAAGGTAGCTCTCCAGCTTAAGCAGATCCAACAATAGCTGTGGCTCTCCAGAGATCTCTAGCCCACAGGATCTATAGTTTTCTAAAAGTCAGTGACTCTACTATTAAACAGGTCAACATAAAATGTGGTTATCAAGCAATTATGTACCTTGCACCTATGCTCCTGTTTCAGTGAGAAACGTGAAATCCCTAGACATCCTATCACATTGCAAAAAGAAATGCATGTGTCAATCTACATATACAGGAGAAAACAATAGACTTTCAAGAGAAAATAGCATGAAGTATATTGCAAACCCACAACTCAAATGGAAAATGAAATTTCATAGAGTACACACAAAACTCATAAAATCCAAACATTATCAAGGACAAAATCATGAAATATTACATCTCACTTAATATTTGTATAAATAGCCGGCATTCCCCAAGATGTATGATAGTTCTTGGATGGAATATTGAATGAGCTTTAGAAAATCTATACAAAGATTACCCAAATGAAGACTTGCCACCCAAGAAAGTCTTAGGAGGGCTTGAAAGAGTAATGGCATACTCCTAGGATCTTGTTGTTGCCAATTGCAAAACTTCCTTGTACACATTTGTGGTAGAAGTATTATCTGCCTCCTCGCCACTTGCATCAGACACTCTCTCCGTAATGAAAACCTTAACAGTGTTTGACACTCGGATACATGAAAACACCATGTATAGCTGGCCATGACTGAACACCGGTGTCGCCAAGTACATCCCCAAAACAGACATTGTTTGGTCCCGTGACTTGTTGATTGTCATGCTGAATGCCAAGAGAATGCCAATCGGATAGGAAATGTCTCCTCATGTCGAATGGAAGTTTAAGGTTGGTCGGAATGAACGTTATCCTTTATTCTTGGAATGAAAGTTCTATCACTAGCATTGGTACCCGTAATGATTTCAGCTTCTAACACTTTCGTATGAAACTCTTTGCATATCAACCGTGTCCCATTGCATAGACCCTAGTTGGGATTCAGATTGCACAACAAAATTATAGGAGCATTCCTTTTCAAAACCAATTGATGTGGGGGGTATCCACCACCAAGATCCATACTATTCATAGACTCCAGAGCAAATAAAAAAGAATCTCCCCCTGAGTTATCCACTGAGTCTGTGCTTAGGTACTCCCTTTCCTCATCGCCGGGCATTGCCTTCAATGCCGTAGCATTAATTGCATCAACCTCAAGGTTTCAAGGTGCAAGAATAGCACACTCTCGAAAGTATGGTGCACAGTCCAAAATAGTTGCAAGCCGTCTATATACACCCATCCAATGAGGCCTTCCATGGACTTTGTCTCTAAAAGCATTTGCAATGGAATCACAACAGCATCTTCTTTGGTACATCTGTTTATCCCATTGCCAATGTATAAAACCCATTGTGTGAACTTTTGCTCGGCAAAGTTATCACCATTCCGAAGGACTTACATATTCTGCGTCAGCTTCAATACTGTAGTGCGACCCCAAACCCTTGAGTGGCATAAGGTAGCATTGACAATGTCCTCTTGTCCTACCTTTGGAAGCACTAGCAAGACTTGTGTCTAAAATCCCCCCCCAACAAAACCACCTTCCCACCAAAAAGTTTCTCATTCGACATGATATCTTGCAATGTTCTGTCTAGTGCCTCGAAAGCAAATCGATGATTCATGGGTGCCTCATCCCACATTATCAGCCTAGCCATCTTCAAAACATTTGTGAGGTGACTATTAACTTTAATATTGTAGCTACTAGTACCATCCAGATCGAACGGTATCTTGAATCGTGAGTGTGCCCCACACTGCAATCGCAGAAGATGCACATGCCAAAGAGATGTGCCCTCCCCATGCAACCAAGAGAGCAAGCAATTGTAGAGAAAGTTCTTTCAAGACCCTCCTGGACCATCGAGAAAAAATACCTCACCGTCATCTCCATAGACCCTTGCCAAGATCTGATTGAATGCAGCATGTTGGCAATGATTCAATAACATTTCCACCCTAGGCAATCTGTGCCTCTTTCACACAATCAAACATTCTTTCTTCTTGCAATATGTCTTATGATCGTCACTAAGCAATATGTTTAATGGCTTTAGATCCTTGTGAATGAAGCTAAGCCAACCTATGAAAACGTTCCAATCTATTAAATCAACACAATGCTTAGATGCCTTCAGGTGGTAGGTTCATCTGTTGAGATATCAAGCTCCACTCGCGATGTGCCAGGGTGACCGTTGTGCATTTATGTCACCGACTTGTTAGCTACAGATGCGGTTGGTACACCGCCCACGAATAATAGCTGGATGACAGCTATCCTTATCTACACTAGTTCGTGGCTCAGTTAGTATGCCACCTTAGTTAGTTGAGTTTGGTTTGAGACCCACATATAGCGTTCTTCTATTTCTTTGTACTTGAGTTCTTTTGGCTTTCACAACTAAGAAGAGGAAAACTGTTTTCAGCCTCCACCTTTGTGTGTATTCCCCCATTGTGTATGTGAGAAAGCTGCAAGTGAGACTCCTTCCCTCTCTCCCACTATCTTCACATGGTATCAGAGCCTTGTTCGTGGTAAGGAGCTCAAGAAAGCAAACCAAGTTCGCAGTGTCCTGGTAAGAGGACCAGTGTTGCTTTCCTTTTTCGAGTTTGGGAGCAAATCTCTGCAGGTAGCATAGCCGGAAGTGCAAGAGTGCACTGTCTCAGATTGAGACGCCCTTCGCGGTGTGGCGAGAGGGCATTATATGCTGCAGGAAAAGGCCAAAGCCCTTGGTGACTTTATTTTTCTGATTCGAGGTCATTTCGGGGCCCGTTTTGGAGGCAGAAGTTCTCCGCAGGCACTCAGGAAGAGGCCCTGTTTTTGCTGTGCGACCACTGTTCTGCAGGTCGGTGAAAAGTTGCTGCAGAAATTGCATCGTATGCCTGTACGCAGAGATCTTGGGAGTTGCAGAATCATCCTTATTGCCTATTGATGCAAAATCGTCACTAGGAAGTGACTGTGTGGTCAAAAAACCACTTTCGTCAGGTTTGCAGATTTGCCCTCGTGAGGCAGAAGTTGTGTCTTTTGCAGTGACAGAATATTTTGCAGTGTTCTGTAATGGCGTCTGATTCTCTTTCACAGATTGTCACTGAAAAGCTTGATAAGAACAACTTCCAAGCATGGAAGTTTAGAATGACGAATTTCCTTATGGGAAAAGGCTACTGGGAGTTCATTACAGGAAATGAAGAAGAACCAGTTCTTCCTAATGTTCCCAATCAACAGGAAATGCAGGCATTTAAAGGATGGCATGAGAGAGCCAGAAAAGTTATGTACTAGATGTCTATCAGTATTTCAGATTCAATGATTGTGCATATTCAAGATGCAAGTACGCCAAAGGTGGCATGGGATACTTTGGCTAAAATGTACAGCACAAATACGCAGGCCAGGAAAATGCAGCTCAAGCAGGAGCTACACAATGTGCAGAGAGAAAATATGAGCATCAATGACTACCACATGAAGGTGAAGAAAATTGCGGATGCACTTGCTTCCATTGGGTCGCCAGTGGATGATGATGATTTAGTTTCTGTGACCTTGAATGGTCTAGGAAAGGATTATGCACAGTTCCGGACATCCATTGCCGTCCGTGAAAAATTTCCTGATTTTGAGGAGTTGATTGCTCTTCTAATTTCTGAAGAGCAGAGAAATGGTGGTGCATCTTCTTCAGGAGGAACTTCAAAAGAAACTGTCTTCTACTCAAATGCTAGAAGGGGTAGAGGCAGAGGTAGAGGAGGCCGATCTGGAGGCCGTGGTAGAAATCAAAATATGCAGCAAACTCAAGAAAACCAGTCCTATGCAGGAGGACGTGGTAACTCTAGAGGCAGGGGGAGCCAAAGAGGTCATGGTGGATGGCAGAGAGGCCAAAATGCAAACAGCAATGTTGAATGCTACTACTGTGGTAAAATGGGGCATATGGCTAAAGACTGCTACAAAAAGCAGAATGACATTATGAATGGAAAATTGCAGCAAGGCAATTATGCATCCTCTAGTAGACAGGGTGATGACAGAAATGAGCATTTGTTTATGGTACAGCATATGACAAATTCTATGACAAGTGCAGAAGAAAGCAATGATGTGTGGTATGTTGACTCAGGTGCATCAAACCACATGACAGGTCATGCTGAATGGATGCAGGATGCAAGGAAAATGGAAAAACCAGGATTTGTGGAGACTGGTGATGATACTGCACATCCTATTGTGCAGATTGGCAAAATTCCTTTGTCTATGCAGGATGGGAAAAAGAAATACTTGTCTGATGTATTTCATGTCCCGAACATCACCAAGAACCTGGTTTCTGTTGGTCAAATGGTTGAGCAGGGCTTGCAGGTCAGATTCAATCCTCATGGATGCTTTGTTGAGGATATGAAAAATAATGGTCACTTGATAGCAAAAGGAAAGAAGAAAGGCAGGATGTTTACGCTGGATGCGGACATGCCTGAATTGAGTGAAGCAATGTTTGCACATGGGACCGGTGTAGTTGCAGATATTGATATCTGGCATAAACGCATTGGTCATGTTAATGTACAGTGACTTAAATCAATGCAGGCCCAAAATATTGTTGCAGGATTGCCTAAATTCAAGGTTGCAGAAATGCATAAGGTATGTGAAGCCTGTCAATTTGGAAAACAAGCAAGGAAACCATTCCCTAAGCATGTTCAAGAGAGTAAAAAGCCATTGGAATTAATCCACTCTGATGTGTGGACTACTAAAGCTGCATCTATTGGAGGCTGTCACTATTTTGTCACATTTATTGATGACTTCAGCAGAAAACTTTGGGTGTATTTTATGAAAAAGAAAAGTGAAGTGTTTGGGCACTTCAAAGCTTTTAAAGCTATGGTTGAAAAAGAAACAGGCCTACAAATAAAATGCCTAAGGTCAGATGGAGGGGGAGAGTACCTCTCAAATGAGTATGCAAGGTTCCTGCAGGAGCATGGCATAAAGCAACAATATTCATGCAGTCATACCCCACAGCAAAATGGAATTGCAGAAAGGAAAAACATGCATATTGGAGAGGTATCTCGGGCCATGCTAAATGAAAAAGATCTACCAGATTATTATTGGGCTGAAGCAGTTGCTACAGCAGTTTATATAATGAACAGGACTCCCACTGCAGCAATACATGGCATGACGCTAGAGGAGATGTATACTGGTAGGAAACCAGACATTTCTCATTTGAAAATTTTTGGTTGCATTGCCTATGTTCATGTGCCAGATGAGTTGAGGTCCAAGTTGGATTCAAAGGCTGAGAAGTGCGTCTTTATTGGTTATTCTCTGCAGCAGAAAGGATATAGATGCTATAACCCTTCTACACGTAAGTTCACAGTGAGCAGAGATGTTGTTTTTGATGAGATGAGTAGCTGGTATAAACCAGTAAATGTGATGATTGATGTAGATGCACAAAATGGTAATGTTGCACAAAATTCACAGCAGCAATCACAAAATATCAGTGGACCTACAGTGTCCTCTAGCAGTGGTTCACATACTTCACCATGGACAGGTAGATTGAGATCAGGAGAATCTCCTCAAAGCAATGCAGATAGTGGTACGCAGGTATCATGAAAAGGAAAAGAGAAGGTAGATCAGCCCATGTTTGATGTGAATGCAGGTCACTCTTATGTGGATGGTTAATCCAGTGGCTCAGAGCAGAGCATTGATGATGAGTTGGGTATTCCTTCTGTTGTTACACCTGGAGTAAGGAAGACCAAGGATGTTTTGAGAGCACCTGGAAGTGAGCCTATTTTGCGCAGGTCTACCAGGGTTAGGTATCCTGTGGATAGGCTGAAATATGATGGATTTACAGCCATTCACTATGCCTATATGGTCAAAGTGATACAGGAACCAGAACCCACTTCTTTTGAGCAAGCCATGGGAAATGAAAAATGGGAGAAAGCCATGGATGAAGAAATGGATGCCTTGGATGCAAATGCTACATGGGAATTGGTGCCTTTGCCTAAAGACAAGAATGCAATTGGCTGTAAGTGGGTTTATAAGATCAAGCACAATGCAGATGGTTGTGTGAATAGATACAAGGCAAGATTAGTTGTCAAGGGGTATGCACAGACATATGGCATTGATTATGAAGAAACTTTCAGCCCGGTTGCAAGGATGGCAACCGTAAGAGTAGCCATTGCTATGGCTGCATCAAAGGGATGGTCTTTACATCAGATGGATGTAAATAATGCCTTCTTGCATGGTGATTTGCAAGAAGAGGTCTTTATGGAGCAGCCAGCAGGTTATGTTCATGCTATTCATCCTGAGTTTGTTTGCAGGTTGAAGAAAGCCTTGTATGGCTTGAAGCAAGCACCTAGAGCATGGTCTGACAAGATAGGACAGTATCTTGTCACTATTGGCTTTCAGATTTCCAAGGCAGATTTCTCACTCTATGTGAGAAAAACAAAGAAAGGGATTATGCTACTTGTCATTTATGTTGATGATTTGATCATCACAGGTGATAGTGATGAAGATATCCTTCATGTGAAAATGCTATTGAGGCAGAAGTTTGAGATGAAGGATACGGGAGAGCTGCGTTATTTCTTGGGCATTGAGGTGATTAGATCACCAAGTGGGATACAGCTCTTGCAGAGGCAGTATGGACTGGACATGCTGTCCAAATATGGGATGACAGGCTGTAAGCCTATTTCAGTTCCTTTGGAGCAGAATGTGAAGCTGAGCGCAGATGCAAGTGAGCTTCTGGAAGACCCTACTATGTACAGATGCATAGTAGGAAGTTTGATTTACATGACTATTACCAGGCCAGATTTGAGCTATGCTGTTGGGTTGGTAAGTCAGTTTATGTAGGCTCCAAGGAAACCGCATTTGGATGTGGCTAGACGCATACTCAGGTATGTGAAGTCCACATTGCAGTATGGACTATTTTATGAGGCTGGGGTTCAGATACAGTTGCATGGATACACTGATGCTGAGGCTGGTAGTATTTCTGATAGACGATCTACCAGTGGATATGTGTTCTCTTTTGGGAGTGCTGCAGTCACTTGGAGCAGTAAGAAACAACCTACAGTTGCCTTGTCGAGCACAGAGGCTGAGTACAGGGGTGCAGCAATGGCTGCATGTGAGGTAGCTTGGTTGCATAAGCTATTCTATGATATGCATCAGTCTACAGATGGGCCAGTTGTCATTTATTGTGACAACATGAGCAGTATACACTTGGCAAATAACCTAGTCTATCATGCTAGAACAAAGCACATTGAGGTGCATTATCACTATGTGCGGGAGAAGGTTTTACTAGGTCTTATTGATCTAGTTTATGTCAGCACAGAGGATCAGGTAGCTGACATATTCATGAAGGCATTGGGCGCAGAGAAGCTACACAAGTTCAGAGACCTGCTTGGTGTGCAGGAATTGGGATTGAGCTCAAGGGGGAGTGTTGAGATATCGAGCTCCACTCGCGATGTGCCAGGGTGACCGTTGTGTATTTATGTCACCGACTTGTTAGCTACAGATGCGGTTGGTACACCGCCCATGAATAATAGCTGGATGACAGCTATCCTTATCTACACTAGTTAGGTGTGTCAGAATGGAAAATCTAATTGCAAGGCAAATGGCTCTAGCCTTTTATTCAAATTTCAAATCCCCCCTATCCTCCTTTTGGCCTGTATTAGCCTCCTCTTCTCGCTACATGCTAGGTTCCAAATAAAAGCATAAGAGCTATCAACATAAATAACATCATATTGGAAATTGTATGCACACTATTTTCCTACCTAAACATCATGAAGTTATCAATAACTAAAATAAATCAAATCCATTATTAAGAAGAGGAGAAATAAGCATTGGACTTTGGAGTCGCCCAACATAGAAATAAAAGTGCAGATTCTTGTGAGCCAGACAAGGAACAATCAACAAAATTTCAAAAGCAAGAGCTCGAAACAACTCAAACTACTATGGACTTTTCTAAATGGGAGCTCTTAGAAAGAATAAAGTGGCCAAATTCTTTGAGTGATGTTATGCCCTAAAATTGGGTTAAGTGCTCCCTTATATCATTGGAACATCTACAAAAGTGTACACAATGTTTGGAGTAAAAATGCAATAAATGTTTTAGAATGGTAATTGCTCATAATTGCTTATTTATGATGCCGCATTGAAAAGATGCTCTTATTGGTGGGTAGTGAAGAACAATAAGAAACTAGGTTGCATAAGATTTGGGAAGGTAATTACTGATGACTGATGATGGAGTTAATTGAAGTGTTGAGGACTGGTGAGGTCAAAAGAAAATTGGGACTAGTCTGCAACAAAGCATTACGGTGATGTATAAAATCCAATGATAGCCAAATGACCAAAAATATAATTGAAAAGATGCTCTTATTGGTGGGTAGTGAAGAATAATAAGAAACTAGGTTGCATAAGATCTGGGAAGGTGATTACTGGTGACTGATGATGGAGTTAATTGAAGTGTTGGGGACTAGTGAGGTCAAAAGAAAATTGGGACTAGTCTGCAAGAAAGCATTACGGTGATGTATAAAATCCAATGATAGCCAAATGACCAAAAATATAATTCTTAGTAATGTAGGCTGTGCAAAGGGACATAACTAGGCTCTATTCCAGGGCCTGGAAGGCACATAGCGATAGCCCAGGTATGCAAAAGACAACAACTTATAGCCATACTCATTCAACGTGAACCCTTTCACAAGCAAAAGGTTCTAGAACATATGAAGCTCAGTAAAATTAACGTAGGTAAATGAAGATGTGGATGCAGCCGAGTTCTCTTGAGATAAGGGGTGCAGGGTAAGCGATGTAGCTGATGTACAAGAAAGAGGTAGAGATAGAGGGGAGAAGGGATACAGGTAGAGACGTGACTGATAGAGGGAGACCAAAGTAGTTTATGGAGAAGTAGGAGCCACCTAGAAGCAAGACGAGGTAGGCAGGCTTGAGGACAAAAGGGAATGGCACAAAGAAAAATGCACAATGGCGAATTGTACCAAGAAGGATCAGGGGCAAGAACTCATGCCTTTTGATCTAAGGTAGGCACATCCAAGTAAGCAGATTTTTGACTTACAATGTGTATTAACACATGTACAACAATGCTGCTATGAATTAGAATGCAGCTAAGCCTAATTCATCTTGCTGAAGCCACTGCATATTACAAATTATACAAGTGTTTTGGTTCTCTCTTGTAGAATCATGGCTGGCTACAAGGTCAATTGAGTCATTGATCTCATAAATCAATCTCTCGCTACTAGGAAGAAAAGTAGGCCTTGCATGTTGTGGCAATCTGGGTGAGTGCATCCTACAAGTTGGGGGGTAACAACGATGATCTTGGCACATGCCAAAGATATATTCATAGTAAATATATAGAGTTTACAACTAATCATGATGTGAGAGGCTCCACCTAGCATCAAATGTTGCCATTAGTGTTATGTACAAATTTGGTCATTTCTACACTCTAGGTAAGTAAATACGGTTCAAAACCAATAGTTGATAGGCACTTTGTTAATTTGAATGTGCTTCAATGAGACACTTGGATATATAATTTATTCCTTGGGTGTTGGAGAAAGGAGATTGGGATAAAAATGCCACAAACTATTTGCTTCTTGAGGCAAGATGTGGCATGGCACATTCTTGGCTCATTTGTGGAAGTCCTAAGGATCAAGGAACTTATAAGGATCACACATAGCTAGTGATATCTTAGCCTCGTGACCCCATATTCATCAACATTTGAAGTGTTTTAGTTTGTTTCTATGGAGAGTTCTTCATTGGAATCACAAAACATACGTTGCTATATTAGAGAATGAAAGATGTTTGAAAACTCTAAGGAAGCCCATTTAGTGGTGTTGAGACATGTGATGTTCTTGGTATTTTAAGAATGAGTGAGTTGGAACTTGACACCTTATTGAGACAAAGGTTTCTCCCTTGTTGGACACAATGAGGTAAAAACTTTCTCTCACTAATGATTATGGTTTGGCTCCAAAGTGACCTATTTCCTAAGTAGCATGTTGTGTTTTTGTAAGATTTCTAAGTGGAAAAAGGATACATTGCAAGATGGTGGAGGCATGGAAGCTAGCTTTGACAAATTTTTACAATTAAAGATAAAGAGTAAATATGATACTTCCAGAGCCTTCTGGTCTTAGGATAATTGACATTTTCTTCTTACAATAGGTGCCATGTGTTTAAGATGTTAGCCCATGATCCCATTTATCTGGTGAATAAGATGTGACCTAGGGGGAAGCTTGATAGTTGTTGGGTTTGTTTTGATTTTTAGGAAAGGATTGGTCATTGGGAAATGGCATGTCATGTTGACAATTCATTTACTTAGGAACTTGAAACCACACATGTCATTTATTTAGGAACTTGAAACCATACTGATGCTCAAGTAATTTTTTGGACTCTTCTTAATAAAGTCATGGAAATAGAAGGAGATGGGTTAGCAGATTTGAAGGGCTTCTTGGTGTGATGAAGCATAAGCAAACTAAAGATCAGTAAGGACGATTTTTAATGGTGGTCCAAATAATGTTAAGGAAAGGTCTTGCTTGTGGGAATGGGAGAATAATCTAGAGAAGCATTCTAGGAAGTGTGTCCCATCTCATGATCAATACGAATTCAAGATGAGATGCTAACATTGGAACAACGCTCCTTCAAAATCAGCCACTCGAGTGGAATTTAAGTCTTTTTATTCATGAGGTTCATGCACTCTGAGGATGATAGGAACATGGTTAGCTTGGTGATACACTGGCATGCAAGGGTTTCACATTGGTGTGACTATATTCTCAAGGTAAGTATTGCTTGTCTCTTTGCATTGAATGCTTGTGTATAAAGTATGTTTAAAAGAATAAAACCAACAAAGTCAATGTTGTTAGAACAAGAGATCATGTGGAGTTTGCTGTGTCCACAAGAGAGTCACAACCAAGAGGCCTAGAATACATTGTCACTATTTGTGTCTTTCCTTCATGTACGTATGAAGATTTATCTAGGAAGGCATGATGACTTGATCATTACATTGTATGCAAGCAACTTTGTTACATATTCTTACAACATTTGGGGCTAGATTTGGATAAACATCCATTTTCACACTAGACTGCATTGACAAAGTAGGAGCTCTCAGAGTCACTATCACATGTGGACTTAGAATGAGCATTGGCTTTGTTGATTACATGTGTTTTACTCTCTTTTTTGGCAATTTTGTTGTAGTTTGCAATGTAATACTAGTAGCCATGCGGGCTATACGGGTTAGGGGTCAATCATCAGCTATCATTTTGAAAATTTATTCTAGTGGAGTTTTAGAACATGTGTCCAAACTGTTTGACAAAGGATGAGATCTTAGAGGCACTATCACATGTGGGATTACAACGAGTCTTGGCATGCTTTACTCTTCTTTTTTTAGGCAATTTTATTTCAGTTTACAATGTATCAAGTAGCCATGTGGGTTATGGGAGTTAGGGTACCTTCATTTTGACTATGTATTTTGGATGGAGTTTTAGGAGATGTGTCCAACTTATAAGAACTAGTTGATGTGCTATGGGATTACTTTGCAATTGGGTATTTTTTAGATTGTGCATTTTGCAAAATTGGGACTATACTTGTTTTGAGATACTTCAACATGCCATTCCTAGTTTCATGGTTCCCGTTGTCTTACTTTGTGCTTGATGTTTGGTATTGGGTGTTGGGCCAAATATATTTAACCTTTTATTTGAGAAAGGGTGGTATGGGTGGATGTCTGCATGATCCAAGACATGGGCAATGGAGGGGATTTCTATTCTGAGTGTATGGTGCAAATGCTTGTTTATGTACATGTCAAGCTCATAGCTTGAGGCTTTAAGCTTGGAGCTTGACCTGTGACATTTTGGGATTTTGATATCCACTTTAGGGTGTCTTTCACCAAACCCAAATGTTTTTGACATTTGTATATGGGATATTCTTCAATTTCCACATTTCATAAATTATAGATTGATATATATGTATTAATATTTATCAAACTTAATTTTTGTACTTAATTTTTTAGTTATATATATTTATAATTATAAGTGCATGTATGTATTTAATTTATTATTTTATTAATTAGTATAAAATAGATCTATCAATACATTTTATTAATTAATATCTATAATATATATATTAGTTCATCGATTTTATAATAAGGGATAATTAAATTTAGTTATAGAAATGCATAGAAAATTTGTTAGTTTGGTCAATATAGGCCAAATATGGTTGCCAAAAAATTCAAAAAATTAAGGCACATTTGTAAGGAGGATGCCTAGGCTAGTAGACCTCCTAAAAATAGGTCAAATAGACACTTTCACTAAGTGCCTGTGTGCCCTATTTTTTTGAAAAATTTTGGGGATTGTTTGGACTAAATTATGGACACCCTAAAAACTTCTAGTTTGGTAGGTCAAACCCTGAAATAATGGCCAAAAAATCCCCCTAAATAAGACATTATTGCAGGAAGGATGCCCTGGAGGGATCCCCCAAAAAAGGTCAAATGCCCACTTTCACTAAGTGTTTTGAAACGCTTTTTGGGGGGTCCAACCAGTGTAATCTTCAAGCGATTATCATGTGACATTTTGGGATTTCGATATCCATTTTAGGGTTTCTTTCACGAAACTCAAATTTTTGTGACATTCATAGATAGGGAATTCTTTAATTTCTACATTTTATTAATTATAGGTTGAAATCTATTTATTAATATTTATCAACCTTACTTTTTATACTTATTTTTATATGCCAAATTTATTTTTATAGATTTATATTTATAGGTATATATATGTATTTAATTTATTATTTTACAAATTGGTATATGAAATAGATCTATCAATTTATTTATTTATTTTATTTATAAAATAGATCTATCAACTTATTTATTTATTTATTTATAAAATAGATCTATCAACTTATTTATTTATTTATTTAATATATGTAATATATATATATATTTATTTATCAATACATGAAGATTTATAATAATGGATAATTATTTTAGTTATTACATGAATTTAGAAATACATTTAGATTTATATGTATTTATTGATATATGATTATGTAAAAGTATATCTAGCTACTTATATTTTCTATATCAGGATATATATAGATATGTTTGGTGCCCTTGTTGATATTTGTATAGATATTCTCAATTTCTTATGTTTCTAGAGATATGCATTCATATAGAAATGTAGGGCATAGATAAAGAAAGAGCCTTTTTGTATATGTAGACAAATAAGAACACAATCTTTGGGCTATAGTTTGGCAAAGTTATCTCTCCTCATTTTGATGAACTTTGTGTTCTAGAAAATCATATCTAGATTTTTCTAATTTGGACTAGTAAATGCTTTTTGTTTACTACTTCAAGTTCTTGGCTTCACCCTCAACAACATCCAAACTAGGTCCTCTTTCTTAGCTATTGCTTTTTCACCTATCATCTATCTATCCTTTTGAGCATTCCTTTTGAAAGAGGCTATGTGTATGCTTAGAACTTTGATTTTATAATCTATTTCTACTTTTGGTTTTTGCTTTCTTTCTAGGTATTAGGTGTTTGTAATTGTGTGTATTTATGTGAGAGGGTGAGTCTCATTTATGGGCAAGAATAAAACTTGCATGGATAGGGAGAAGATCTCCTTTATGGTCTTGCAAGAGAATAAGAGGCTTATGCTCAAGCATGTGTTGATCTTATCCATTGAGGTTATCTAGATTTGTGAAACTTGTAATTTGTTCAAGATTCAATGTCCACCATTGTGGCTGGTGTGTATGTGAGTTTGAGGGATATGAAGATTTATGAGCATGATAAAAATCACATGAATATGGAAAAGGATCTATGGATGGTCTTGCAAAAGAATAAGAGACTTGTGATCAAGCTTGGGCTTTGTTCGTTCATATAGCCATTTTTCCTAATCTCTTTAATGAATTTATTGTGGAACTTTTGAATTATTTAAAATTAATCCTTGATTATCCGGTGTATGTATTTGAGCAAGAGGGTTATACAAATTTGTGTGAGATCTCAAATACAAGGAAAAGGATCTGTTGGATGGTCTTGGAGGAGAATAAGAGGCTTATGTTCAAGCATGGCCTTCACTAATTCATTGAACTCTTTTTCCTAAACTCTTCAATAATTTCTTCAAGTGAAATTATCTAGCTTTGTGGACATTTTAAATTGCTCAAGAATTTGTCTCATTATAAAGTGTGTATGATGTTGTATGCTAATGTGTTTAGGAATATGTAGATTGAATGAGCATGTGATTATCAAGACAAGTCTCCAAGACACACTCATCAATACAAACAACATCTATGATTGTGATGCAAATATGTTCATAAGTACATTGAGTACATCAAAGAGGAAATCATTCCAATCGAGGAAGATTCCAAGGACGAGGGAATACATCCACCAATGTGTCAAACATCTAGTGCAACTACTATCTCATAAGTCTGGACACTATGAAAGAGATTGCCGCAAGAAGCAGTATGACCAAGGCGATCAATCCAACAGTAATCGAGGGAATTTTTGTGGAAGAGGAAATCATTGTGGTGGACATTCTAGTCACAGTCATTTTGCAAATGAACATAGGAATATATTTCTTACAAACAAGAAAATGCAAAAGACTGATACAGTGTACCTAGACACTGATTGCAATCCAAAAGAGGATTTCAGTTATCAAGTCAACCAAGCAGATCAAGATCCTTGGTACATCAACAGTGATGTATCATCTCATATGACAAAATTATCAGGAATGGTTCACAGAGATGAAACCATTAGAAGGTGAAAAGAATGTCATCTACACCATAGATAATCCACCGAATCCAGTTCAAGGGACCGGCATTATCCCTATTAAGAATTTCACTGGTACAAAAGGATTGGTGAAAGATGTACTCTATGTTCCAAAGCTTAGCAAGAACCTCTTGTCATAGTAGGTCAAATGATGGAACACAACTATCGAGTTATCTTTGATAGAGATGAATGCACTATTAGAGACAAATCCAAAAGATTTCAACTAGTAGGAAAAGGTGTTGAGGAAGGACGCTTGTATAGAATGCTAGCTACAATACCAAATTTGCATACCATGTCAAATCAACCGCAACAAATGCCACTATCCGCAAAATGGCACAAGAGATATGGTAATGTCAATTTCAAGATCTTGCTAGATCTTAGGAATCAGAATATGGCAATTGGGATTCCTAAGCTACAGTTTCTTGGAAAAGTTTGTGAAGCTTGCTGCTTCAGCAAAGAAAAGCGAACCAACTTTGGCAGAAGTGCATCTCGAGCAAGTGGTATTCTTGATTTGATACGTACAGATGTATGGGGTTATGCCTAGACCCGCAGCATCAATGGTTCACTTTACTACTTGACTTTCATCGACGACTACAACATATATTTTTGGGTCTACTTTCTAAAAGAGAAATCTCAAGTCTTTTCTAGATTTCAAGAATTCAAAGCCATGGTAGAGAACCAGACAGGCAGAGAGATCAAAGTCATGAGATCTGATAGAGGAGGTGAATACATGTCTTTAGCATTCATGAACTTTTGTAAAAATCATGGCATTCAAAGAAAATTCACATATGCAGATACTCCTCAGCAGAATGCAAGAGCTGAAAGGAAGAATGATACTTTAGCAAGCAATGCTTAGTGAGAAGCATCTTCCAAATCAGTATTGGGCAGAAGCAATAGCCACTGCAAAATATTTGCTTAATCGACTTCCTACCAAACCGATTCAAGGTATGACACCTTTTGAAGCATTCACTGGACATAAGCCACACATTGTGCATCTCCGCATATTTGGTTGCGTAGCATATGCCCACATACATGATGATCATCTTGTAGGAAATTGGATGCAAAGTCACACAAATGCATCATGGTTGGCTATAGTGAAAAAAGCAAAGCATAGAAGTTGTATGATCCCATCAACCGCAAGGTCATTATCTCTAGAGATGTAAACTTTGATGAGGAATCAAAATGGAAAACATGAAACACACAGGAAATCTACTCATTGATTACACAGTCATCTATAGAAATGGTTGATGAAGAAGAGCAAGAATTGCCAGAAACACCCCAAGTAGAGCCACAACAGCTCAGATGGTCTACTAGGGAAAGCAAACCACCAGATAGATTGACATATGCTCAGAAAGGCAAAGAAATTCAAGTTGAAACCACCAACTATGCTCTTATGACTACCATCATGGCTACAGAAGAGCCAGTGTACTTCGAAGATGGAGTAGACAAGCCAGAATGGCAAACTACTATGGATGAAGAAATGGATGCTTTGTACAAGAATAATACTTGGGAATTATGCGACCTTCCACTAGGAAAGAAGGCCATAGCAAACAAATGGGTATACAAAGTGAAGTACAATTCAGATGGAAGTATTTAAAGATACAAAGCCAGACTAGTTGCAAAAGGATTTGCATAGCAATATGGTCAAGATTATGATAAGACTTATGCTCTAGTAGCAAAGATGGATTCCATCCAGGGATGTTTTTATCGAAGGTATAGAAATATAGTATTATAATATACTGGCAAAATTTTTCATAAATTATTTTTAAAAGTTTCAAAGAATTGGCGAATTATATCTTTTGTTATAATTTTTGTTTCAAAACTTGGCTAAATATTCTATGACATTTAAAAAACTTTCAATTTTCACAAATAAACTCTGTCTTTTCCATTTTACGTAATTTCAAAATACATGAAATAGCTAGCATTTAGGATACTGTAGAGTATGCAAAACATAAAATTGTTTAAGGATAATGAATATCCTTCAAATCCAATGGGGAAAGAAAATTCTCAAAGTCTAGTTTAAATAGTCCAAAAAAGCTAATTATAGCCTTTTCTTTTACAGCTTGACTTCCAGAGTGCTAATGCTCTATCATACGGAAAGCTACTAACATCATAAGAACAAGAGTATAATCTCAAGCTAAGATCTAAGTTATCATCTATCTTATTACGAAGCTTATTCTTTAAGTAACCAAGAGTACTAAAACACCTTTCATCCTCAACTGAGCCAAGAATAAAGGTTTGACATAAATTTGCAAGCTTAAAGTACTCAGAAATGTTATCTTGTAGGAATGTACTGCGAGAGAGCTCATTCCAAAGCCGAACCATCGAACCTTGCATTTGAACATTTTCCATTAAATTACTTTGCTGGTGCATGACTCCTCCAAAAAGGGAAGACTGTGAATAAAGCTTTCCAAAATCCAACAAACCATTGTAGTTTATATTGTCCATGTCAATGTCTCGTCCAAAGTGTTTTATAAGAGCATCCAAATGATTCTTTAGACCTGCTTTGATATTTTCATAAGAT